>NW_015175366.1:153348-201140 GCF_001447785.1 Gekko japonicus
GAGGAAGGCTGGGCTAACAAGAATAATAGACATAATGGACAAAGGGACAACTATACCAAAAGCAACTCTGGAGAGGAAAATAGGAGAAAATATACCTTGGTTTAGATACTTTCAACTCCAACATCTCATCAGAGAGTGGTCGGCCAGAAGTACAGAACCTCAAATACTTACACCATTTGAAATCCTGATTAGACACAAGGAGAGTTAAAAGGTTTGATTTCGAAAGTATATAAAATTCTGCGTACTGAACTGCAACAGAAAAAGATAGCCTCACAACTCAAATGGCAAATGGATTGTCAAAACAGAATCCAGACGGACTCATGGGACAAAATCTGGAGCTCGCCCAGTCCTTCCTCAAAGATCTTTTGTATCAAACTTAATTTCTTTAAAATACTTCACCGCTGGTACTTAACACCTGCACGGCTAAATAAAATAGATCCAAAAATAAATAAACTCTGTTGGAAAAAATGTGGGAAGATTGGAGATTTTATGCATTGTTGGTGGTCCTGTCCCTCTTCTCAACAATTCTGGACACAAATTGTTCAACAAATTCACAAAATTACGGGAACTAACTTACCTTTTCTACCTGAAATGGTCCTGTTGGATGTCATCCCAGATACCTGCGAAAGAAAAGTCACTAGAAAATTAATAGCAACATTGTTAGCAATTGCACGAATAACATTAGCCCAATATTGGAAAAACAAAAATCAACCTACTCTTCAATGTTGGCAAATCAAAATCTGGGAACACTTTGTATATGGTAGAATAGTCTCTCACCAAAAAGATTTTCAAGCAACTTGGTTCCCAGCAGTGGAATATCTCACAGAAGAAGACGTGATTCCAAATAACTCTTATTACAAAGATCTGTTATATTTTAAAAAGCTCTTACGGGTTGAGAATGTTGATTATTGCATGGTATTAATATGTGTTCTGAATGTACTGTTGAATATATTGTTCAGAATAATAAAAAACACTTATAAAAAAAACAAGGACACAGGGGGGATAGAACATAAATTTAATGGTAGAGAAGAAAGAATGAGAGAGATAAAGAATAATAATAAAGGAGAGCAACATTCAGGTGGGTAGCCATGTTAGTCTGAAACTATAGAACAAAGTTTGAGTCCAGTGGCACCTTTAAGAGCAACGAAGTTTAATTCTGGGTATAAGCCTTCGTGTGCATGCACACTTCATCAGATCAGTCAGCAGAGCAGTCTGTGAGAAACCCTTTGAACGGTTTTTATAACAATTCCTACCATGCCCATCCCCCCACAGAAGAGGGAAGGAGACTTCAATGCTGAATTTACAAAACAGAAACAAATGGGAAAAACAAGCCAGAATAACAGCTCAGTAAAGTGGAGCAAAGGTAAAATACTAGAGTTGAGATAAAAGGAATTAAAATAAATAGATAAAAGCTAAGATAATATGAGAGGCCCAGAGATGAAGCACTGCTTCATAATTCTTTTTCTTCTTCTTCTTCTTCTTCTTCTTCTTCTTCTTCTTCTTCTTCTTCTTCTTCTTCTTCTTCTTCTTCTTCTTCTTCTTCTTCTTCTTCTTCTTCTTCTTCTCCAGAGATGCTTCTTCTTCTTCTTCTTCTTCTTCTTCTTCTTCTTCTTCATCATCATCATCATCATTGTATGGCATTGTGTGTAGAATAGCCAGGAGATCCTAAAATTGTCTGCAGCCAGAAGTTCTATCTGTTTTAGCGTTTTGCACCACTAGGTGGCAAACTAGGTTGTTTTTAAGGCAGGAGACATTTCATAGGAGGTTTGTCATTGCCTGCCTCTGTGTCATGACCCTGGTACTCCTTGGAGGTTGTCCTTCCAAATACTAGCCAAGGACAACCCTGCTTAGCTTCTGAGATCTGACAGGATCAGGCTATCCTTCTCTCCTTTCTTCCTCACTTTGTGACCACAGCAGACCACAACAAAGAAGGATAGCAGATGCAGTTTTCTATGGAATGGTGATTGTTTTAGTGTTAATCATTGTAAGAGCAGGAAAAGGAAATTAATACAGGCAGTTTTTTAACTGCCAGTGGCCAGTACCATTTTCCCTTGATAGGAAACAGTGGAGAAAAGTGTGCCTGCACTAAGAGGCACCTAATTCATTGGTCTGTAAAATCAAAGGCATTTGTTCAATCTGCTTGAAACTCAGCCAGGCTTTACATTAAAGGTACACCTATAGTCTGTGCAAATTTGGTGCCAGTATCTTTAAAAACAGCTGTCCCAGACCCTCACATTGATTTCCCATTGAAAATAATGGCCCTGAAACTCTGGAACCTGAAAACTACAGAGATTTGAATCCCTAACCTGAACATCAGCAATTACAGTAAAAGTCCCCCCCCCCAAAATCCTATTCCTAAATCTACCTGCAGATGTTTATTTAAATATTTATAACCCACTTTTCTCCAAATGTTCATGATGTCTATAATCTGTGTTTTAATGCATTTTCACTTTTTAATGTAAGCCACCCTTAGCCTGCCTGGCAGGGAGGGTGGGATATAAATTGAAATAAATAAATAAATAAATAAAAAACCCCAAGCAGCTGAGAAAAAAAATACATAAATAAACTAATGCACATCAAATAAACAACAGCCCAGGACAGTCCTGGATACATTGGTTGCCTTGAATGAAACAGACTGCTGGCCTCAGGTCTAAGAGCCTCAATTCCCAAGAGTTTGCATCTCTGGCCAAACCCAAGTGTGATAATGTACCTGAGGAAGGAAGGGGGGAAACATTCCTAAGCAAAGATGTTAGCTAGCAAAGACTTTCCTCCTCTTACTCCTTCCCTCCCTTCCTGCTTTTCTTCACTTGGTAGAACCCAGTGAATTCCACAAGGTTCCTCTCTTGGAAGCAGGGGTCATTTCGTAGAAAAAGAGGTGCAGGAGCTCATTAGCATAACTCAGTAGCATAACTCAATAGCATAACTTATTTGCATGTGCCACACCCCCTGACATCACCAGAAGTGTTTCAGAAGGCAACACCCACCGCTCAGGCTCCACTGGACTGTTTTTTGGGGGGGACATGCGGATCTGTCCTCGCAGAGGAGGGAGAGCTTGTACCTGAATAAAACCTGGTCTTAAAGGTGCCACTGGACTGTTTTGGACCAGGGGGCCAGGGGGCTCTGCAACTTACCTGGCTGCTTCTTGCTCTGACTGAGGGCTGCTGGGAGCAGGGAGTGGGGCTTATTGCATGTACCTGCCCCCTGGGCTCTTTACTGCTCCTGTGCGCTCCTGAAGGAAATAACCCCTGCTTGGAAGTACATCAAAGATTGCAAGCAATGCACCTTCTAGTAATTACATGATTCTAGATTGTGTTGCTTTTATAAGTTCTATACAGAAATGATCACAATTATTTATCTATTTCATTGATGGCCTGCTTTTCTACAGGTGGATTACAAAATTAAAAACAATTATGTAATGAACTAATATAATACATTCAATAAAAAGTACAATGAAACTGTGTACACTTTTTCACAGCTCTTAAAATGACAACTTTTGTCTCCTTTACAACAATGCCCTTTTGAAAAATTCCATTTTACACATTCTATGGAATGATAAAAATTTGGAATCCTTCCTAACCCATGTCACTATAGAAACAGAAGGGCTGGATTTCATGATCAGTCAGAAGGTATTCTCTCCTCCAATCAGAGAGCCAGTTTGGTGTAGTGGTTAAGTGCACGGACTCTAATCTGGGAGAATCGGGTTTGATTTCCCACTCCTCCACTTGTAGCTGCTGGATGACCTTGGGCAAGCAATAGTTCTATCAGAGCTGTCCTTGAAAGGGCAGTTCTTGAAAGAGCTCTCTCAGCCCCACCTACCTCACAGGGTGTCTGTTGTGGGGAGGGGGTGGGAAAGGAGTTTGTAAGCCGCTCTGAGACTCTGAGTGAAGGGTGGGGTATAAATCCAATCTCTTCTTCTTCTTCTTTTGAATCCTGGGAAAGTTTATTCCCAGGTTTGTGGGATCCACATGGAATAATGGCCACGCAGGTTGGGAGGCTGCAGTGGGAAAGGGAAGGGGGTGATGGAAGAGGCAGAATGGTTGATCCCCCCCCCAATTGCCACCTCCTGACCTGTGAGGCTATTAAGCCACATGCATCACACATGCATAGGGTCAGAAAGGTTGCTTGGGGGTAGTACAACTGTTCCTTGTTTTGCTCATTGTATATATTATACTGTTGCACCTTCGTTTTAATTTTATAATCCACCTTGAGTAGGGAAATGGCTGAGAAGCTGACTGCATTTTTTTCCTCTGTCTTCACTGTGGAAGATGAGAAGTGCTTGTCCTCTCCAGAACTACTGACTGCAGAAGGGGTGTTGAAAGACATGAGTCAGATTGAGGTGACGAGAGAGGAGGTCCTACAACTGATAGACTTAAAAACTGAAAAATCACCAGGCCCAAATGACATACATCTGAGAGTTCTTTCATTAAAATCTACCTCCATTCCTGAGGACTGGAAGGTAGCAAATGTCACTCCCATCTTTAAAAAGGGTTCCAGAGGAGATCCGGGAAATTACAGGCCAGTCAGTCTGACGTCGATACCGGGTAAAATCACTCCCATCTTTAAAAAGGGTTCCAGAGGAGATCTGGGAAATTACAGGCCAGTCAGTCTGACGTCGATACCGGGTAAATTGGTGGAAACCATTATTAAGGAAAGAATTAGTAGGCACCTTTTACTGTTTTTTGAGGGAGTGAACAAACATGTGGACGGGGACCCAATAGATGTTGTTTACCTTGACTTCCAGAAACCTTTTGATAAAGTTCCTTATCAAAGACTCCTAAGTAAGCTCAATAGTCACAGTATAAAAGGACAAGTCCTCTTATGGATCAAAAACTGGCTAATTAATAGGAAACAGAGAGTGAGTATAAATGGGAAATGTTCTCAGTGGAGCGTGGTAAGCAGTGGGGTACCACAGGGATCAGTACTCAGTCCAATGCTTTTTAACTTGTTTATTAATGATTTGGAGTTGGGAGTAACAGTGAAGTGGCTAAATTTGCGGATGACATGAAGTTGTTCAGGGTGGTGAAAACCAGGGAGGATTGCGAGGCATTCCAAAGGGATCTGTCAAGGATGGGTAAGTGGGCGTCAATGTGGCAAATGGGGTTCAATGTGGCAAAGTTATGCACATTGGAGCCAAAAATCCTAAATATAAATACACATCGACCTCGTGTGGAATACTGTGTACAGTTCTGGTCACCACACCTCAAAAAGGATATTATAGCATTGGAAAAATTGCAGAAAGGGGCAACTAGAATGCTAAAAGGGTAGGAACACTGGCCCTATGAAGAAAAGTTAAAACACTTGGGGCTCTTTAGCAGGATGGATGACTACAGTTTGGTGTAGTGTTTAAGTGTGCGGACTCTAATCTGGGAGAACCGGGTTTGATTCCCCACTCCTCCACTTGCACCTGCTGATGTGACCTTGGGTCCGTCACAAGCTCTGGAACAGCTGTCCTTGAAAAAGAGCAGTTTGTGTCAGAATTCTCTCAGCCCACACCACCTCCAGGGTATCTGTTGTGGGGAGGGGAAGGGAAAGGAGTTTGTAAGCCGCTCTGAGACTCCAAGTGAAGGGCAGGGTATAAATTCAATCCCTTCTTCTTTTCTTCTTCTTCTTCTTCTTAGCTTGGGGAAACGACAGCTGAGGCGTGACATGACCGAGGTGTATAAGATTATGCATGGGAGAGCTTCCCGTTCAACGGCGCTGTGAACCGATGGGTCTCGGATCGTCTCCAACCCGTCCGTTTCCCCTTCGTTCTTTTTGGAGTTCCCTGTCAATCGGGTGAGCTCCGCTTTGCTTCCTGGAGGGAGGCAAAGTGGCAGGGGGCTTTGCTGCCTCCCCCATTGATGGCAATCTTGGGGGGAGACGCTGGTCTGTCCTGAAGCAGGAGTGAAGACGTGGAAGAACATGGCTTCTGTGTTCTACGAGCAGCGAGCAGCCATTTTAAAGTATACTAAGCAAGTAGCACATCATACCTAGGATATCTTTTCATGTATTTATATGCAAGATGTCGGAGACTTTGATTTAAATACCCCTTTAGTTATCCCCAATTCTTTTGTGAGAGCGGCTATGAAAAGTTGGGGGAGTGACCAATGTTCCCTCTAAGCTGTGGAGTCTCGTGAGCAAAGATTCTACTTTTTGAGTGACTGGCACTACAGTTGTGAGCGAGCGATTTGGCTGCTGCATAAATCAGTTTGCGTTGGAGCCCTCCCTTCCTGAGCTAAGACAAAAATGTGTGAGCCGGAGGCTAAAAATCTGTGAGCTGGCTCACACTAACTCAGCTTAGAGGGAACTATGGGAGTGACTGTTGTGAAGAAGCGGAGAAGTAGGGTAAGGAAAAAGAAAAATGTTTACCTGACTGTAAAGTATTCGTTAACCAGAGTAAGAGTTGCGGAAAAATGCTAAAGAAACCTGCTGAATGTTACGCCAAAAGGACTGTGGAATTTAATGAAATGGCTTTTTAAAAGGCTATATTTTAAAAAGTTACTTAATGTGGAGTGAGAAAATGGCGGTGGCGGCGGCAGCAGAGGATGAGGAAGAACTAGATTTAAATGTACAAATAGGAGACCTTACTGTTGAACAATTTAAAATGTTTTAGAGAAGAATAAATTAAACAAGCAGTTGCAACAGCTTTTAAAAATCTGTTTGAAGGATCACAGACTTTACATGTGGAGACGGAAAATAATGAGAAATTGGAACAACCCTCGCAAGTGTTAGATGAACACCAGGACTGCAGCCAGGAGAGGGAAGCATTGGATAGCCAGCCTTTAAGTATAGAAAATATATCTCAGAAACCTGAACTTTATTTAAGACACCATTCAAAGAAATTGATAGGTTTGAGGCCAAAAATACAACAGAAAAAGGAACATTCTTTAAAATGCCAGGTGAGGAAAAGGAAGGAATCAAGAAGATGTGGAAAAAACTTTAAACTTTACAAAAGAACGGTGATTGATTTATGGAAATGGAGAAGGAAGAACCTGGATTTAAGTTTACATGAATTCAAGAATTTCAGACATCTAAAGGAAGTCGAGAAGAAAGAAGAGGCAACAGAGAGATGGAGAAAGAACATGAGACAAGTATCTGTGTATAGAATGTCCCTCCTCTTTAATAGATAATGGCTCTGTAAGAAAGGAATGGTTGACTATGTGTAACTTAGTAGTATGTAGTTTCGTAGTAATTGGTGGAGTGTAGAGTGGTAATAATGATTTAGTAAAGGTGAAATGGGGTTAATTATTTTTATTGGGATTATATTTTGCACTTAGGATAGAGTTTAATTTAGGTATTATGATTTAAAAGCGTTTTTTTAATATAATTGTATTTTATAGATTTAAGCAGAGTTTAATTTGTGGAAAAAAGATTGATCTTCTGTGTTGTAGTAAGTAAGTGACCTTAATAATGTGTAGACTATAAAAGTTCCTTCCAAAACTTTAAAGTAAAATCTGGTCATTTTATAATTAATGAATTAATGTGGGTGTAATTGGGTGTATTGTGATAATTTGTGATAATAATTTGTAGTCATAATTTGATTTTTAGGAATTAATTGTGTCTTTATTTGTATATTTATAGTTAGTTGATTGAGATAAATGTTTAAATGGTAAAGAAAATAAGGAATATTAATGGAATATTAAAGGAATTTCAATAGAAATTAGGATAGTGAATAATTTAAATAATAAGTGTCAGGTAAGGGGATAATTAATTGTCTACGTTTCTTGTTTTTGGCTCCGTGCTAGATAATCTGAAAAAGTTATCAGATATAATACGGGAGTAAAAAGGTATGAAATGCACGATTTGAAACTTTATTGGAATAATATTATCTTTAAGAGATTAACTAATCTAGCAACAACTGTACGACTTTGTAGATGTGCCTAAAATATGTATATGTTTCTTTCTTCTTCTTTTTTGGAAAATTAATAAATATATTATTAAAAAAAGAAACATTATGCATGGGATAGAGCTGGTTGAGAAAGAAGTACTTTTCTCCCTTTCTCACAATACAAGAACTCGTGGGCACTCCATGAAATTGCTGAGCACTCGGGTTAGAATGGATAAAAGGAAGTACTTCTTCACCCAAAGAGTGATTAACACATGGAATTCACTGCCACAGGAGGTGGCGGCAGCTACAAGCATGGACAGCTTCAGGAGGGAATTAGATAAGCATATGGAGCAGAAGTCCATCAGTGGCTATTAGCCACATGGTATAGATAGGAACTCTGAGGCTGGGACAAGTGATGCTCTGTATTCTTGGTGCTTGGGGGGGCAACAGTGGGAGGGCTTCTAGTGTCCTGGCCCCACTGCTGGACCTCCTAATGGCACCTGATATTTTTGGCCACTGTGTGACAGAGTGTTGGACTAGATAGGCCACTGGCCTGATCCAGCATTGGCTTCTCTTATGTTCTAATCAATTTGTGGCACAGTTGTATGTATCATACTGGTTTTGGTGTGTGCTGTTCTCTAATTCTGCAGTTTTATTGCACTGTTGATTGTATGTATTATAGGGATGCTGCAAACTTCATAGGGAATCTGTCTGGCAATTGAATTTACCTTGTTTGACAGTAATGATCAGACTGCAAGCTGATCAGCTGTAGAATGAGTTAGCAGCTGCCTGTCAGGCAGAAGCTGCCTCACAGCGGATTGAAGGATTAGCCTTAGGAAGGTGGAACCCCACTTCAAGGTACTCCATCTAGCCTTCTAACTGGTAGGATTCTAGTCACCATTCCCAATAGCATTATGTGCCTCATTTGGCCAGAATGGCACTGTGGTACTCTGCTTATTGTGAATGAACATGTAAATGCTATAGAAAGGAACCATAAGTGTATGACTCCCCCGCAATAACCTACTCAGCCTTAGATATCCCAAAATTAATGTAAAGTTAATAAGTGTGTGTACACACGCAAATATAATTTATGTATTGGGGAGTATTTTTCAATAGAGGACTAATGCTTTTTTAAAAGCAGATTTTAATGTGTAACAAAGGGTCTGCTTTGTAAGACAATGTTTAAAATCCACTGGTAAATGAATTATTTAGACTCCAGCCAGCATATATATGAATATATCTGGCTTTCATTGATGTTAAAATATTTAGCTGGAACTTATTTATGTATTTGATTTTTAGACCACCCTCGCCTCTAGAGGGCTCAGGGCGGTGAATGACATTCATTAATACATATAAAATCCGTTAAAATACTGTTAAAAACAATAAAACAAATACAATTCCAACTATTCCAGATGGCACTTGAAGCCAATTTATATTCTACCCCATAGGGGAGAAGAGCGTTGGAGGAGGCCAGGCTCGATGACAAACCGTTGCTCTCCGTAGGCCTGGTGGAACTGCACTGGGTCCCACATGGCACAGATGTCATTAGGCAGAGAGTTCCACCAGGCTGTGGGTAGTGCCAAAAAGGCCCTAGCTCTGGTTGAGGACAGCTGGATATCTTTCGGGCCACGGATCACCAGGAAGTTTCTCTTCTCCAGAGCATAATGCTCTTCTGAGGGTGTACAAGGAGAGGTGGTCCCATAGATACATTGGTTCCAGGCTGTTTAGGGCCTTAAAGGTTAATGCCAAAACCTTGAACCTGATCTACTATTCAACTTGGAGCCAGTGCAGCTGGTGAAGCATCAGTTAAATGTGTGCTGTCAATGGGGTTCCAGTAAGAACCTGAACTGCTGCGTTCTGGACCAGTTGTAGTTTCTGGGTCAGTCTTAAGGGTAGCCCTGTGTAGAGCGAGTTACAGTAATCTAACCTGGATGCGACTATTGCATGGATTACTGTGGCTAGTTCAGGGTGAGACAGGAAGAGGGCCTCCTGGTGCAACTAAGAGAACGCCAATCTGGCAACATTTGTGTTGTGGGCCTCCATCAATAAGGAGGCATCCAGAAGCACACCCAGGCTTTTGACAGTCGGCACTGGTGTTAGGGGTACACCGTCAAGAGCCAGGAGTTGGGAGAGGTGGGGCGATGGGGTAGCAAGGTGGTTGAGTACCCAAGTGCTATGGGGCTCGCCAGCTTTTGGAGTCTTTTTAGGGGACCTTTTTGACATTTCTGGACTCCTCAAGATTTGACAAGGGTCCACCAGATCCTCGGGAGTAGGAACTGGAAGCAGAAGACTTAAACTGAGCCCCCCGTCCGTGGCAACAGCGGGCAAAGGTTTCACTTCAACTTGAAGCAGTAGCTGGAAAGCTACTTCAAACCTCAAATTAGAGCCTCCATACCTCGCCACAAATCATCCTGGTGAAGACCCTGTGAGTAACCTTTCTTCTATCTATAATCATCAAACTTGGAAAAGGATACTTAATTGCCCCTATAAATCACTCCCAGAGGCAAAGGAAGACTCCCGTGGGCGGCGAGCCAGAGTGCCGGGAATGTTATTGCATCAAACTCAAAGGGGCACAATAACACTTTGAAATCTTCTATCTGCTACCTGGGAAATATCGTTACAGAGATTTACTTCATGCTTAAAGAACTTAAAGAACTTTGTTGGAATTATGGAGAGGGAAACAGGCTCTCATGGAGCTAAAATGGCGGTAGGCTGTAGTTTCTTTGCCTGCGTAGTTACACAGTGAATGTTGTCTTACTGTGTCTGTTGACGTGCGAAATGGCTTTCTTGGGAGCATCTGAGGAGAGAGATTGCTTGACAGATGGAAATATACTGATGTTTTCAGATGATTACTGGGACTACTTAAAAAGCCAGTTGACGGAAAAAATTACAACTGCTGTCCTGGAAGCCTTGGGAGAGTTTTGGGAGGGCTTCGGAGAGGAGATTACAGAGGCACAAAGTCAGATGATGCCAGACACTATACAAGATGGAAAACGACCGGATCTGCTTCAACATTCAATATCTACAAAGAGAGATTTACCCAGCTACTGCTTTGATGGACTGGTTGGAAATAATGTAGCTGATGCAGGGTTGTTTTCTTACACAGGCAGGCCAGAAGAGGATGGAACATTTAAAAATCAAAGGCACAAAAGAACAACGATTTTGATGAGACATCTTCAAAGAAAGCAAGAAAAACGTAAACTTTACGAATAAGTGGAAGTAGCACTCTTTGACAGTCTGCATGGTTTTAATTGGCTGAAGGGATAAAGATCTATTAAAACTGGAACTTTTAAGCTGTTGAGAACTGTTTATCTACTGTGTGTTTCTACACCTGATTTACATTGTTATTTGACACCCAATTGATTTATGAATATAACCTGAAGCAAAGTACCTCCAACTTTTGCATTGTCTTGACTGACTAATGAAAGCTATAAAATATGGACTTTTAATTTATTTGGCTAGCTATTTTAAAATATATGGCTCTTTTCTATGTAACTTGTTAAAAAATAATAAACTTTGCCCTTTCCCCCCAAGCGATTTTGAGTATGCATTGGGATGTAGCAAAATCAGCCCTAAAACAGAGAATGATGGACATGGAGAGACAGACAGATCTCGGTAGATGTCCTAATTTTAGAGCCCCAGATTCTGTCAAATATCACTTGCAACCCATGTCCTATTTATCACAGCTTGATACTCATAAGTTTAGGAAAACCTTCACATTAGCCAGATGTGAGACTTTCCTCTCCGCGATGCTTGAGGGCAGATTCAAAAGGATCCCCACTGAATATAGACTTTGTCGATGCGGCTCAGGAGAGACAGAAACTATTGAGCACATGATGCTCAGATGTAACTGGTATAACAAGATCCGTGACAAATATATTACTCCTCTTATAACAGATATGGTGGGACAATCAGGTGCTGAGCAATGTAACCGATTGTTAATTGATGGGAACCGGACAATTACCGAAACTGTGGCAAAATTTTGGGTAGCATGCTACTGCATCCGAAATACACAATCAAATGTATAATAATAGTTGCCTAATAGTCTCTGTTTTATGTTCTTCTTTTACTTTATTACGCTCAACTGTATTTTTATAGAATTTTGTTTTACTGTCCTAAATTCAGTTATATGAATGTTATATTTAAACATGTGTGTTCTATGGCGTGTTGCCATAATAAATGACTGACTGACAAAAATAAACTTTGCCCAATCTGGGCAAGTAAAAAAACAAACAAACCCAAGATCCGGTTCCGGTGCGGTGCTGCGACGGGCGGCTTTTTGGGAGCTCTCGGGCCGCCCAATCCTTGAGCGCGCTTTTGGAGCCCCCCCAGGTTCCGGGAGGGCTTTGCTAGGTCTCTTGGAGGGAGACCAAGTTGCAGGAGGCTCTTTCCGGCCCCCCTTGTCTTCGGCAAAGACGGGTGAGACCAGCTTGCCTCGAAGCGGGAGCGTCTGAGGAGCAGGAACATGGCCGCCATGCTCCTGAGTAGCAGCAGCCAGCCTATTTTTAAGCGTTTTCTTTTCTGAATGATATTTGTCACACCACATTGAAGAATTTATTTTTTGCATACTCTGGTCGAAATTGAGAGGATTGGATTATTATACCCCCCGTGGATATTCCCTTTTTAAAAGGAAAAACGACCATTAAAAATCTGCTTGGGAACTGAGAGTGACGAGGTCCGATGGGGGTAAGAGACAATTATTGTTTTCGCTGGAAGTATCATTACTCTTTAAGAGCTATATTAATAGAGTAAGCAAAAGAACATTAATATATAATGACCTTTGAAATATATTGGAAACTGTTTAATAGAAAAGCTATGTATGTTGGAGTGTTGGAGTGAAGAAAGTGAAGAAAATGAAGGCGGTGGATGTTAATGAGGCAAGCATTTAAATTGGCCTGCGAGAATCTTTTGAGAAATCCCCAGAGCGTATCTTTGGAGGTAAAGAATAATAAAGAACAAACACAAAGAATGCAAAGGCGGGGTGAAGTGCAGGAATTTAATCAGGAGAGAGAGCTATATATTATCCAGCCTTTGCTTACAGAAGATGAGACACAGGATGCAGATATTTCTAAATGTGTTTTGGAGGAACATATAAATCCGAAACCAGGAATGACAAAAAATGTTTGTTAAACCCTCCTCGGAGAAAAAAGAAGAAGCCAACAAGGGGGAAAAATTAAAGAAAGGTGTAAAGAAGCCTAAAGCTTTCAAACAATTGAATTTAGATGTAAGGGAATATGGAAGAGACAACTTGGAAATTAAATTACAGGAGTACAAAGATCTACGACATTTAGAAGAAAATGGAAAAAAACAATATAAAAAAGAAATGGAATACAGTGTCATTGTAATGATTGTTATTTACTGGTTGTAGACTAATAATTCTCTTGCTATTTGGAATCTGAAAAGATGGCTGTAATGTATGGAAAAAATTAGAAATATAATAGGATGTGAATGTATAAGAGAAGACAGACTGATATAGCTTTTATTGCCAAACTTGAGTTGAAATTTGAGTTGGAATTTAAGAGCAGGTAACATTTATTGGAGGGAATGAGAACTAAGGTTATATAAAATCTAGGACAGAAGAAGGGGAAACTCTATATTATTAGTTCAGACTAATATTTTTATACCGTTAAAATTTCCACTAGTATCAATGGTTTGGACATTGCTGAAAATGGTTAAATATATTAGGGAAAACTAAGAGGCAAAAAAACCAGAGAGAGACAAAAATAGTGGTGGTAGGAGAGCTGTTATACGCAGATTTCTGTAAAAATATAATTTTGTATTTGCAGCTTTGGTTTTGTTGTTCTATCATAAATTAATTGAAAATGGAATTTATTGTTGGTATTGGAAGTACCATTATGATTCAGATTGTTTAAGATTAGTATTTTTGTTTTTTGGTCAAGTAAACAAAATTTTATTATGGCATTTATGTCTGGGACTAGAATGACAGGTAATAACAATGACACTGTAAATAAGAATTAATAAGTGAATAAGCGGGATTCTGTAGGGGATTGTTATGTGAATATTTCAGCTGAATATAAAATCTTTTCTTCAAAATTAGAATGAATGACTATAAGTGATTCAAATAGAAAATTAATGGTTGATTTTTTAATTAGGATAATGAGTTATGCAATGTGAAATTCTAGTTGGTTAGTATGAGATTAGAGAGAATCCATAATTCATTTCTGTATAACCAAATTGTTTGATCAATGTGATGTGGTGAGAAAATAGTTGTAGTGTTGGGGTATGTCTGTTGTTGTTTTTGTGTGCGCATGTCTACTAAGCATAAAAATTTAATAAATATATTATTAAAAAAAACCCAGGACTTGACACCCTAATTATTATGGGTGTGTTCTTTTTGATGATTATTGTGTATGAAGAAATAAAATGTGGCGTTTTGAAAACTACCTCCCCTACTTTTCTCATGTATTCTTCATATTAATCCCCTGGGCAATCTACCAATAGCTCATTTGATCAAACATGGGCTTTGAGGCAATGCACAAATTTTAAAGTTTTTTTTAAAAAATATTCATTCTCTGACTAACCATTTGCACAGGTCCACAGTACACTGGCATTTTTTCCCTCTCATTTAAAGAAGTTATGAATGCATGGCCCAAATTTAGTGGAAGACATATCTCAATTAATATTGAATGAAATTACTTGCAGCCAATGTTCCCTCTAAGCTGTGGGGTTTTGTGAGCAAAAATTCTACTTTGTGAGCTACTGGCATTTAAGTTGTGAGCAGATGATTTGGCTGCTGCATAAATTAGTTTGCTCTGGAGCCTTCCTTCCTGAGCTAGGACAAAAATGTGTGAGCCGGAGGCTAAAAAACTGTGAGCTAGCTCACACTAACTCAGCTTAGAGGGAACACTGCTTGCAGCACACAGTTCAGCTAAACTGATTAAAGGTAATTTGGGCCACCACACTCAGTGAGTTTAAATCTTAGTCAGCCCACCTGGGCAATGATTGGGTCACTCTTCATTGTTCCATCAGGAACTTGTACTCCATGAGAACCTCAAAATGGTAATTTACCAAAATAATTTCCATTCTCCTTTTGATCCTAGTTAAATAATATGAAATAAGAAACTTAACTCATTCTCCTCTGATAAGAATAATATTTCATCAAATATGGAAAATTGAACAGATGTTGCTTTCCCTAGATTTTGCTCAAATAGAAAAGGGGAAATGGGGGGGGGGGAAACACTGAACACCTTTGAGACCAAACAAGCCCCATCAAAAATAAACCATTTTTACAATTCATCTCTCACCTCTCATCTTCAATTGTTGCCAATTATTCAGGATTAAAATTTGTTTCCCCACTTGGTCATTGAAAATCCCTCAAACAATCCCCTTTTGTCTGGAACAGCATTACATGAGTCCCTAGTGAAAGTGTGAGCCCTTATCTACATTCATTTGCAAACAAGGAATGCTATGGCATTGATATAACACCTGCCCTGCCAAATGTTTTGGGGCATATTGAATTAGTAGTGGAAAATTCCAACTGAGGGATGCTTTGAAACTATAGAGGTTTTATCAGCATCCTGACTGGTTCTAATTCCATGTTTGTTATTTGTTATTTTAATTATATATCAACAGTATTTTTAACTATTTATAGTGTGGTAAATCATCCAGAGCCTCTCCTGTAGGGTGGGCGATTCATACGTTTAATAAAATAAATAAATAAAAGCCCCAGTACTATATACATCCTCTGCATAAAGTAGCCCTCAATAAAATAAATAGGATCTGATATATCAAGGTCTAGGACTACGAGCCCTCCAACTTGCTTTAATGCATCATGTACCAATCAAAAAAATGTAATTTGCCTTGAAGGAAATGTGTGCTCAAATATCTACTAAAATACATGGATTGGACTGCGTATGAGATAGTATGCAGATTTCCAGGGTAACAAGTGCATCTGTCATAACTGGAAAAAGTAAAGTCTAAATGAATGTCCAACATTTTGTAAACAACACACTGAAGAAGCACTAGACAGAAATGGTCATCAAATGTCATTTTTGTGTGTGCCTGACTGATCCCTTGCCCAATGGATGAAAAATAATTCAGTAAGAACCTTTTTTCCTAAAATATTAAGGCTAGATCATTCTCACCAACAGAGGGTGATGTCAAAATGACTGTTGGACCTGAACACCTATTTAAATACACTAAAATCAACACTGAAAATTTTAAAGGGTTATTGTTTTAATCTCAGACGAGGTCTACATTTACATTAGGCTGAATTAAATACTTCCATGAATGGAACACTTTCACAGAGATCTTTCCCACTTTCCTTCTTTCCAATGCGTCTCCCTTGAAAAACTGTTCCTGAGGCCTGAGAATCCCTTGGAAACCATATAGAATCCATTACTGGATTCTAGTCAGGAGGGGGAATTGGCAGAAGTTTTTGTTCCATTCTCAATTTTAGACACAAAAATGTGCAGACGAGTGATTTCTTCAAATACCAAGCATTCCCTGCACCCAAGAGGGAGATTCTCACATTCCTTCCCCCAAAAGCAGATTCTCAGTTTTTTCCCTACTGTATTCTACATTGTTCTCAAGGGTCCCATGACTCCCCAAGCAGATTTTCAAATTCCTTCCTGTTGTGTCCTGAATTGTTCCCAAGGGTCCCCAGACCCCTCCCCCAAGCAGATTTTCAAAAGGAGGTGCAGAAGGCAGCACTGGGAATAGGAAGACTGCAAAATGCTATCAAAGAACTCACTGCATTTGTGGAAGAATTGGATGGAACACATCATAATCATTTTGGGCTTAGTGCAGCTTTTCAAAGACATTTCCACACAGACAATATTGTCAACTGTGGAACTTATTCTTTGATTACCCAGATTAGCATAAATTGGAAGTCTCGGTTTGTCTAGTCACACCTCCATCACCAGTCTATCCTAATTAGCATGCATCCTACACCTGCGTATCAAGTGCTGTAAAATATAATTGTTTTTTAAAAAGATCAGTCAGATTCCACCCTCCCATTTGGTCACAATTTGAGCTATAGTTGCTGTGCCAATAGTAAATGGTACAAGATAATAGCCTCCAGATGGATGGCCTTGTCATTGGGGATATTTATTATTCCTATAACAGCAAATTAGATTTATTGTGAGACTACACCTTGCCAAAGGAAAGGAAAGTGTGTGAACTTTATTAAGTATGACAGATCTGTGATTATAAAGCCCATGTCTTCTGTCTCAGTGTTACGAGAATTGCAAGGAAAAAGTCAAAATTTTATTCATATTCAGAAAGATGTAAGAGGCAAGTGTGCCAAACACATCAGCCAAAGATTCTTATTTGTATTGTTATAGAATTCGAGGAGAAACTATGCAGTCTTGTCCATTCTAAAACTTTGTGTGAAAGTGAATAGATTTCATCTTAATTTAGTTGCTACTTCATTAATAAATAAAGGTCTAGTATATTTAATGATGTGTTAGCCAGGGAGTATGCTATTCGTACACAGTTCTACAGTAGCCCTCCCATCTATGCCATCTTCCCTTTTTCCAACTTGGGAAAAAATAACTTTTTGCTTTCTGAGTTCTCCTACTTTGTCCTATGGCAGCAGTGGCTCAGAGGTTAAGACGCTGAGCTGTGAACTCCCGTCTCTGGCCTTAGCAGTTCGAACCTAGCAGTTCGAAAGCAAGAAATTGCAAGTAGATAAATAGGTGGGAAGATAACAGCATTCCGTGCACCTCGGCATTTAGTCATGTCAGCCACATGACCATGGAAACATCTTTGGACAGCGCTGGCTCTTTGGCTTGGAAACAGAGATGAGCACCGCCTCCTAGAGTCGGATTTGAGTGACTTTTGAGCTAGGGAAATCTTTACCTTTTTACATTGTCCTATAATTGAGGAAATTCTCCTCCGTGAAAGTGTTCTCTTGTTTGTGCACCTTTGCTTGCCTATTCCCCCCCCCCGAGGGTTGTTTTGTGAGCATCTTGCTTTTCTAGTTGGCACAATGTCAAGTGACCTTGCTTCTTTTCCCTTTGTTGAATTACTTCATTGAATTACTTGGCTGCTGCACTGCTTGGGCCCTTGCCTTGGTGTTGGACTCCTTTGGACTTCAGAAACAATAGCTATAATCTCTCCCAAACGCCATTTTTTTTACTTTTCTGGCTTCTTGTCTTTCCTCTAGAGTGACTTGCTTAGCATGTGAGTGGGTGAAATTATTTGCTTTCTTGGTCGGTTTAAAGTATTTGGTGCTAACATTGAATGATGGATATTATTTTGGGTGCTTGAAAACTGATATTCCATGTATTGTGACCATTTTGTGATAGTCTGAGGTGGGTAGCTGTGTTGGTCCATAGTAGAAGAACTGGATTCAAGTCCAGTAACACCTTGAGGGTCTGAAAAGATTTTGCTTTAACACTAGAAAGCTTATATCCTGAAAATCTTGTTGCTTTCTAAGGTGCTACTGGACTTGAATTTAGCTCTGCTGTTTTGTGATATTTTGTAGTAACTTATTAAAGGATATTTGTTTAGTTTAAATCTTAATAGTTTTCAAATAGCAGATTTGTCCCCCCTCCTCCCGTATATACTCTTTTCCCTCAACTTTTTCAGTTTTGGGTTTGGTTGCAGATTTATTCTTCCTTCCTTTATGACACTCAGTAATATCAGTACTGAATACAGTTCACAGAAGCAAAAAAGAAAGAGCCAGTGTAGCTGTCAATATGAGGGACTGAGAGACATCCCTTCAAATTTATCCTGCTTTAACCTATTTTCTGTTTTGCTGATCTCACTACTATTCATCAGCCCTTTAGACTCCAAGGAAAAGAATGTCATGAAAAGTGACATCTTAATGAATAAAGGATTTACTGTAAGGGTTTGTCACACAGTATGTATACTCAGCAGCTAATTAGAATCTAGTGGTCTCTAAATTAACTTGTGAGTACCCACAGTGATGGAAATTGTGTCATGATTGACTGACAAAGCTAGTGATGACCTCTTCAGATCTTCACAACCAGTTCATTAGTTTGTCCTAATGTATATTACAAGGAAATACTAGTATTTCATTGTCAGGTTGCCAACCAAACACAAAGATTGCAAGTGGAAAAAAACCATGTCAACTAGAGCCTTGTAGGGTCAGAATGACTCATTCTTTCTCAATAGATATACACCTGACAGCTCTCATTAATAACCATTAAGGTCTAGATCAAACATCCGTAACTTTCATGTTCTAAAGTAAGAACCTTTCATGCTACAAGAGTAACGGTTTACGGTGTTTTTCACTGCACTGAATGTTCTGCGCTGTCAGTCACCTTTCTGTTACTTACTATCATGACAGAGCAACAGAGATATCAATAGTAATATTTCTATGTAATATATTAAGCAGAGACGTCTGAAGATGAGCATCATTTACACAGCCTTCCGAAAGGTCTAACATAAATCTTATGTAAACAAGCTCATAAATTTGTCTCCTGTGGATATTTCTCATGAAGGACAAGAAAGAGTTCTTATCCCTGTGTGAAGGAGGGATTGAGAAATGTCTATTTGGAACCCTAAAGATGGCAGGCATGTTCTTTTTCAAAGTTTCACAAACAGTTTAAATAATACCATTTCAAGACTGGAAAGCACCTGAGTAAGCATCTGAGTTCCAGTAGTATGTTTTTCAGTTGAATGATGGAGGGCCTATAATCATTAATTGGGAGAAATCTAGAAACATTAAAATCAATGGGAGATTTATGAGCATATTCATTCGCCCTTATAAAAACGTTGTTCTGAAGCTGGCATAGTTAGCAGTGGCAAGGAAAGTAGGAACATATCATGGGACCAACCTCCCCTGCCCAAACTGGTCCTGATAGAATTGCTAAGCCTCGGAAGCCATCTGAGGTTTACCATTTACACAGAGACAATTCCCCCACCCACTATATCGCTAGCATGAAAGATGGAAAACAGGAACCAAAAGAGAAGTAACCAGAGGAAAGCTTTACCACTCTTTCATCACCTCCCCCTCCCCATTGGAATTAGAAGCAACCCATCCCTTCTCTGCTCCAGGCTGCCCACTAACAAGGCTGAAGTCCTTGGCTAGTCACTCCGAGGAGCTTTGGGGCAAGGCTCGCTGTTGCATGGCATCATGCTATGCTGTGTGACATTGCAACATCACTTCTGGTCATATAACTGGAAGTGACATCACATGTTGGCATGATGCTGTAGTAATCCCTCCTAACTCTATGGTAAGAGTTTAACACAGAGGTTTTTTGTAGGGATTACTAGAGCATCATGGCAACACGTGACATCTAATTGATCCAGCTTTGAAACTGTATATAAGCAAGTCTGTCCCTCAAGCTTCTATATAATGTAGAGGTTTGGGGATGGAATGGTTGTCTGATCACAAAACTGGGATCTATCCAAAATCTTTTTTAAAGGAGAATCCTAGCTCTACCTAGAGATACCCCTGCAGCTTTGATGCAAGCAGAATTTGGTTTGCCCTCAATTAGGGCCTGTGTATATGTAGCCTTGATAAGATTTTGGAGAAAACAAAACAATGACACCACCAATCTACTTCATGGGCAATGTTATGAGATGATGTTGCAAAATGATGCTGCCCAGACAGTCTGCTGTAATAACATTCTCCATTGCTACACCATACCGGATGATACCCAGGGTGTCCCCATGGCTGGTTCCAACATTCATGATTGGGCGTTTAAGAGTGATGCTGCAACAAACAGGCAATTTTCCAGTCCAAATTCTCCCCATGGTTCAAACTGATTAAAAGGGACAATGATAGAGTCTGCTACCTGGTTAATATCTCCCTCCAGAATAGCCTTTACTTCAATTCAGTTTCAAACCGTGCCAATGGCTTTGCTGGCTGGATGTTACTCCCAAATACTGCTGGCTTCATGTCTTTGTATTTGTGGACCTCTTTATATACAGCCCAGAACCAAATTTCTAACAGAACTTTTAATGGGCCTAAATCTTGCTTCAGAATCAAAAAGGCTGTTTTTCTTCTCTCAGATGTTGATTCATTTCTCTTAGAGGTGTGCATTTGGGCTTACCCAAACTGAATATATACCCAAAAAACACCTTATTGATATTTTTGGGGTATATTTCTGCTTCCCAAATATATCCAGGATTTCTTGGGAGAACTGAAAAAATTCCTGAAATAATCCTAGATATATTTGGAAATTACCAGCAAAACTGGGCTCTCCAGCAGAGCCTGTGGGGAGAATTTTCCCTGCAGGACACTACTTGGTGAGCTCTATTGGGCAGTATGGTCTAAACTGGGCGGCCCAGAAGTGCCTGTAGGGAGAACTCTCCCCACAGCATAGGCTACTTGGCGGGATCTGTTGGGCAGTCTGGTTTAGACTGGACTGCCCATTAGAGCCCCACACAAGCCTGCAGGGAGAGTTCTACCCACAGGGTTGCCTCCTGAGTGGGCTCTGTTGTTCAGTCTGGTCTAAACCGAGCTGCCCAGCAGAGCCCCAGCAGAGCCTGTGGGGAGATTAATCCCCACAGTATCAAGTTCTTGGTGAGCTCTTTTGGGCAGTCTGGGTTAAAGGGACTGCTTAAAAGAACCCTAGCTGAGCTGTCTCTCAGATGTTTTTAGCAACTTTTCTGCTGGTTTTCCCCTTTTGTTTTTTGTTCGGTCATTTGGACCCCAAAAATTTTTTGGGATGTCCAAAAAGTCCTGAATCCAAATACTTTACTTTTATTGGAATCTGGGTTTTTTTGGGAATCCCAATTTTTTTCGGGTTCAATAGACTCAAACAAAGAGAGTGAGAGAGAGAGAGTGAGAGAGAGAAATACATACTCCTAATTTGCCTCCTATAGAGTGTCATTCTTTGTTTTAGCAGCCAAGAAAATAAGGGCTAGAGTCGCATCCAAAGAGGGCAATGTCTTCATTTGATTAGTATTTTCTGGTTAGATTGTCTTAATCAGTGTTTTTCAACCACTGTGCCGCGGCACACTAGTGTGCCGTGAGATATTGTCTGGTGTGCCGTGGGAAAAATTCCAATTTCATCCGTAACATGCGGCTTCAGCTCACAAAAAATGACCAATCATTAGATTCTAATCATTAGAATGTTACGGACTATAAATGGCTCCGGTGTCACTGTTACACTGACAGGAGGAGACATCGCAGTAGATCGCCGATGCGCAGAAGAGCGCTGATGGATCTGGACTCTGGAGGATTATCGCGGACGCAGCACAGAAGAGCGCTGAGTGATGGATCTGGAGGATACATGAGCAGAAGAGCACTGACTGATGGATCTGGAGGAGACATGAGCAGAAGAGCGCTGACTGATGGATCTGGATGGAGACATGCGCAGAAGAGTGCTGAGTGTGACGGACAGTGGCTATCTGGAGGAGACAAGCGCAGTAAGTACTGAGTGACAGTGAGACAGGAGCAGATACTGCAGTGATGGACAAGTTTTTGAAAAGGAAAGAACTGGACTCTGAACAAAATTCGGAGCCAGATGAGAGCCCAAGTATGAGTGGGGATCAAAAGAAAGCAAAGATGGTTAGCTCAAGCAAATTCTCTGGTACAAGGCAATATAGCGAAAGCTATATTTCATTTGGATTTACTTTCACCGGAGATGCAAAGAAACCAACTCCACTGTGCATGGTGTGTGGTGAAAAGCTATCTAACAGTGCTATGGTCCCAAGTAAACTTAAACGAAACACCCTTCGCTTCAAAACAAGAATGTGGACTTTTTTGTTCGCCTGCGTGAAAACACGAAGAAACAGGCAACTTTCATGAGAAAAACCACAAAGGTAAATGAAAGAGCTCTTAAAGCTAGCTATCAAGTTGCTGAACTTATAGCCAAGTCAAAAAAGTCGCACACTGTGGCAGAGACATTAATACTTCCCGCCTGCAAAGCTATTGTAGAGGAGATGCTCGGACCTGAAGCAGCTAAGGAAATAGCCAAAGTCCCTCTCTCAGACAACACAATTTCCAGACGTATTAATGACATGTCTGCAGACATCGAAAGTGTGGTTTTGGAAAAGATCCGTATCAGTGAGAAATTTGCATTGCAACTTGACGAGTCTACTGATATCAGTGGACATGCTCAACTCTTGGCCAATGTGCGTTTTGTGGATGGTGATGCAATTAGAGAAAACTTCTTTTTTTGCAAGGCATTGCCAGAAAAAACAACAGGAGAAGAAATTTTTCGGGTCACATCAGAATACCTTGAACAAGGAGGACTTAAGTGGGAAAACTGCACAAGTGTCTGCACCGATGGAGCTGCAGCCATGGTCGGGCGCACCAAAGGCTTTGCAAGCAGAGTGAAGGAAAGAAATCCAGATGTGATTGTTAAGCATTGTTTTTTACACCGTGAGGCCCTCGTAGCCAAGACTTTACCAGCAGACCTAGTTCCTGTGTTGGATGATGTTGTGCGCATGGTAAACTTTGTAAAGTCACGACCCGTGAAAAGTCGCATGTTTGCAGCTTTGTGTGAGGAGATGGGAGCGAAGCATAAAACCTTGCTGTTTCATACGGAGGTCCGGTGGTTGTCGCGTGGCAAGGTCTTGGTTCATGTGTATGAGCTGCGGGAGGAACTTAAAGTGTTTCTGACAAATGAGAGGTCAGATTACGCAAAGCTGCTTGCAAGTGATGAGTGGTGTGCAAGGCTGGCATACCTGGCAGATATTTTTCATCATCTGAATGAACTGAGGCCGAAATGAAAACCTGCTTACAAGTACAGATAAAATAAATGGATTCCGTTCAAAGGTGCAACTCTGGCATCAACACGTGGAAAGTGGCAATCTTGAAATGTTCACACTCACCAAGCAATGGCAAGGTGTTCACACTGCTGCACTGTGTGAGATAATAGTTAAACATTTAAAAACTCTCGAGGAGAAGTTGTCATTTTATTTCTCTTCAGTCTCCACTGAATGCCTTGACTGGGTTAGGGACCCTTATAGCTCAGCATCAGTTGGTGGAAAGGACATGACTTTACAGGAGCAGGAGGAACTAACTGAACTGAGACAAAATCGTGGTTTCAAGCTAAGATTTGCTGATCTACCTTTGGACAGTTTTTGGTTGGATACTGCCAAGGAGTTCCCCGTTCTGGCAAACAAAGCTATTTTGACATTGCTCCCATTTTCCACTACATATCTGTGTGAGATGAGCTTTTCAAGCCTGATTGCTATAAAAACTAAAGACAGAGAGAGACTGAGAGCTGTTGACGAAGAGCTACGTGTGTGTCTTTCTTCGATTCCTGCCAGAATATCATCTTTGTGTTCAGCCAAACAGGCCCAGGTTTCACACGGAATAAGTAAACAGAAATATGAACAATTATAAAGTAAAGTATTATTATTTCATAATAAAGTAATTATAAAATAATTTCTTTGTGTTTATTTGATTCCTATTCAAGATAATTACTTTATATATAGTCAATATAGGCACAGAGTTAAAAAATTTTTAACATTTTCTAATGGTGGTGTGCCTCGTGATTTTTTTCATGAAAAAAGTGTACCTTTGCACAAAAAAGGTTGAAAAACACTGGTCTTAATGCTGATATTTGTAATTATGTTATATGTGTCAGATTGTAACAGCCTTTGGCAACAGACAAGAAACTTTATCATTTTGTATCATTTATCATTACTTGTGGCCAAAGTTATCTGCAGAGCTTCACAAAGTGCTGCAGCAAGTGGTGCAATAGTTTTTTCTCCAAATCATTTTTTATAACATAAAATCTCAGAAAATGAAATATAATTATTTAGGCTACTGGAGACAATCATATCTCACAATCCTAGAATCTCAGAAAAAATATATACCACAGGTTAGGAAAGGCACAAATAGGAAAGGCACAAAAAGGCCTTAACAAACAAACAAAATAATGGAAGCTGTAAAAGCTGAGGAGGAGGATTATTTTATTTATTTATTAGATTTTTACCCCGCCCTCCCAGCAAGGATTCCTTTATGTGGTGGAAAGCTAGTCTTAGTGAGTTGATAAAAGGGGAATTGGCTGTGGCAAATAAAATGCAAGTTTTGGAACAGGCAGGCAAAAAAGGAATATGAGGAGCATATTGCAAAAAACATAAAGACCAACAATAAAACTTTCTTCAAATACATTAGAAGCAGGAAACCAGCCAGGGAGGCAGTAGGAACCTTGGAAGACAAAGGGGTAAAAGGAGTACTGAAGGATAATAGGGAAATAGCTGAGAACCTGAATGCATTTTTTGCCTCTGTCTTCACTGTGGAAGATGAGAAGTGCTTGCCCACTCCAGAACCACTGATTTCAGGAGGGGTGTTGAAAGACCCGAGTGATGAGAGAGGAAGTCCTATGACTGATAGACAACTTAAAAACTGAAAAATCACCAAGCCCAAATGACATACATCCGAGAGTTCTGAAAGAACTCAAATGTGAACTTGTGGATCTCCTGACAAAAATGTGTAATCTTTCATTAAAATCTACCTCAATTCCTGAGGACTGGAAGGTACCTAATGTCACCCCATCTTTAAAAAGGGTTCCAGAGGAGATCCGGGAAATTACAGGCCAGTCAGTCCGATGTCAATACTGGGTAAGTTGGTGGAAACTGTTATTAAGGAAAGAATTAGTAGGCACATTGATGAAGAAAAACTATCGAGGCAGACTCAGCATGGGTTCTGTAAGGGAAAATCTTCTCACTAACCTGTTAGTGTTCTTTGGGGGGATGAACAAACATGTGGACAAGGGGGACCAAATAAATGTTGTTTACCTTGACTTTCAGACAGCTTTTGATAAAGTTCCACATCAAGGCTCCTAAGCTCGCTCAATAGTCACAGGATAAAAGGACAAGTTCTCTTGAGGATCAAAAACTGGCTAATTAATAGGAAACAGAGAGTGAGTATAAATGGGCAATTTTCTCAGTGGAGGGTGGTAAGCAGTGGGGTACCACAGGGATCAGTACTTGGTCCACTGCTTTTTAACTTGTTTATTACTGATTTGGAGTTGGGAGTAAGCAGTGAAGTGGCTAAATTTGCGGATGACATGAAATTGTTCAGGGTGGTGAAAACCAGTGAGGATTGTGAGGCACTCCAAAGGGATCTGTCGAGGATGGGCGAGTGGGCATCAACGTGGGAAATGGGGTTCAATGTGGCCAAGTGCAAAGTGATGCACATTGGAGCCAAAAATCCTAACTATAAATACACGTTGATGGGGTCCAAACTGGCAGAGTCTGACCAAGAGAGCGATCTTGGAGTCATAGTAGATAACTCACAAAAAATGTCTAGACAGTGTGCAACTGCAATAAAAAAGGCCAACACTATGCTGGGGATTATTAGGAAGGGAATTGAAAACAAATCAGCCAGTATCACAATGCCCTTGTATAAATCGATGGTGCAACCTCATTTGGAATACTGTGTACTGTTCTGGTCACCACACCTCAAAAAGGATATTATAGCAATGGAAAAAGGGCAGAAAAGGGCAACTAGAATTATAAAAGGGTTGGAACACATTCCTTATGAAGAAAGGTTAAAACGCTTGCGGCTCTTTAGCTTGGAGAAATGACGGCTGAGGAGTGACATGATCAAGGTTTATAAGATTATGCATGGGAGTAGGTTGAGAAAGAAATACTTTTCTCCCTTTCTCACAATACAAGAACTCATGGGCATTCAATGAAATTGCTGAGCAGTCGGGTTAGAACAGATAAAAGGAAGTACTTCTTCACCCAAAGAGTGATTAACACATGGAATTCACTGCCACAGGAGGTGGTGGCTACAAGCATGGATGGCTTCAAGAGTGAATTAGATAAACATATGGAGCAGAGGTCCGTCAGTGGCTATTACGCACAAGGTATAGATAGGAAGTGTCAGGCTGGGGCAAGTGATGCACTGTATTCTTGGTGCTTGGGTGGGGGCAACAGTGGGAAGGCTTCTAGTGTCCTGGCCCCACTGATGGACCTCCTGATGGCACCTGGTACTTTTGGCCACTGTGTGACAGAGCGTTGGACTGGATAAGCCATTGGCCTAATCCAACATTGGCTTCTCTTATGTTCTTATGTTCATTTTCTACTATGGCATTTGCTGTATGGGACATACACAATGGTTGAATTTTTCTTCTCATTAAGGTAGCACCAATCTGGAATTCACCCTACATGTCTGCTTTTAGCAAAAAAAAAGGGGGGGGTCCTATCTCAAATATCTCACATAGTTTGGCTGTCAGACAACAGCTGTGGTCTAGCATAATACTAAACACCATTCATTTTAGTGAATTCATACTTTTATTTATTTATTACATTTCATGCCACCTTTCCAGGAACCTGCCTGAAGTATCTTTTAATTAGTTTCTTTTAATATTTCATTTTTATTAAAAACGTTTTAAAGTCCCTACCCAGCATAAAAACATAGATCATAAAACAGACCACAGAAAACTTAAAGCAATAGTCTTCAGACTAAAATAGTGTTGTTGTTATTATTTTAAAGAAAAAGAACCCCTTAATTCTACATGAACAGCAACATTTTGGTCTGGCACCGAAAAGAAAGCAATGTAGGTGGCCAGATGAGCCTTGAGGGGAAGGGCATTCCACAACCACGGTGTCACTACAGAAAAAGCCCTGCCTCTGGTTGCCACCAATGTTATATCTAAAGCTGAGTTAGTGTGAGCCAGCTCACAGTTTTTTAGCCCCTGGCTCACAGATTTTTGTCTTAGCTCAGGAAGGATGGCTCCAGAACAAACTAATGTATGCAGTAGCCAAATAGCTCACTCACAACTTTAATGTCTGTAGCTCACAAAGTAGAATTTTTGCTCACAAGTCTCCACAGTTTAGAGGGAACATTGGTTGCCACCTGTCTCACCTCTGAAAGTGGTGCCACAGAGAGCAGGGCTTATGAGGCTGGACAACTACCTTGGCCTCAAGCAATTTAGGGTTTTAAAGGTAAGAATTAACACTCTGAATTGTGCTCAGAAATAAATGGGCAGCCAGTGCAGATCTTTTAGCTCTGGGGTGATCCATTTTAGATGAGCTGAAGTTTCCAGACCCTTTTCAAAAGTGGCCTTTAACACAAGTTAAGCAACTTTGTGCTGGATTGTGTCCTGTACATTTGTGATATATTTTAGGCTTAGTGGAACACTCCTGTGTTTGTTGGAACTGTGGTTGACTAAAACCTTCTGACTAGGAAGCTGGCCTTGTAAAAAAGATCTACTTTAAGAAAAAGGCTCATTTAAGATCTTGAAATTGCCAGATTATATAATATGGTACTTCCTGGCATAACATAGGATTTCCACTTCAGATACTTTAAGAGCTAAACATTGCTAAATGATAATTTAACAACAGGAGATCAGGGCCCTGCGGGACCTTTTGCAGTTCCGCAGGGCCTGTAAGACGGAGCTCTTCCGCCAGGCATTTAAGTAGGGGCCACCGCTACTGCAGGCCGCTACTGCAGAGCTTGGTTGGTGGTTTTGACATCTACTGATTATGAGCAGAAACATCGTGGAACATCTGGGCAGTGGAAATTTATTCTAGTAATATACCGTCTAGGTTAATTTAACAGCCACCAGCACTTTGTATTTATAATGTTTTTATTGTATGGTTAAATATTGTGTAATTTTAATGTATTATGCTTTTATGGAAGCCGCTCTGAGCCCGCTTGTGGGGAGGGCGGGGTATAAATTTGATAAATAAATAAACAATAAATAAATAAGACTGAGCCTTGAGAATAAATTAATCACAAGTATTTATTTAAATTTATTTATTTAAAACATTTATAACCCTCCCTTTTCCCAAGCAGCTGGGACCCAAGTCAAGTAACAGATTAAAAACCACATAAATCATAAACACTGAAAACATCAAAACAGTCTCCAAAGCCTCTGTCAGAAACTTTTCTCTTATGAACATACAATTGCAAAACAGATGGGGCCTTATTAATTTCTTCTCGACAGGTATTTCACATGGCACGAGAAACTACAAAGAAAGTTCTTGAATGGGCAGTAATGGAACACAGCTTTGCAGGTTTTAGGATAACCCATAGGAGCTGCTGTATTGAGGAAATTTGCTGTATGGGCTCATATTGGGAGCGACAGTCCTTCAAATTTGTGGGTCTCAATCATGAAGGGCTTTAAGATAAGCACCAGCCCCTTGAATTGGATTTGGAAATCAACAAGCAACCAAAGCAAAGACTGCTAGACTGTGGGTAAGGATCAGCGATATGGCATGCCAGTCCTGGTTCTGAGCCACATCCAGACTCTGTAAATGTAGGGTTGATCAGTGACTTTGGTACACTAAGAGTCCTGACCTTTGCACATCCTGAAACTGCAAGCAAGTCTTAAGATACTGTGCAAGCATTTTAGGCACTCTGTCTAAGTATCTGTTTTTCCCTGTTTCTGTACGTGCAAGCCAACAGCCTCACCTCACGGTGGTGGTGGGGGGGCAGAGTGTGTATAAAATAAAGTCTCTTGCTCCTTTGGAGCAGACAGTTTCCTCTACCCTCAAGAGATCATGTCTCGTGTGAGTCCTTCACTAGACAAGTGTGATATGATACCTATGACCCACCCTGATAACAGACTAATAATCTTCAAGGGCAACTTTGTATATTGCAATAGACAAGCCTTGGTTGCTATTGCATGAATTAGTGTGGCCAGATTGGCAGTCTCCAAATAGCGGGGAAGCTTAAAGGTCAAATGTAGTTAGCAAAAACTACTTCAGCTACTGCAGAACCCATCCCCCCAGAAACAGAGCTGCATCCATGAGAATTCCCAAGCTCTTCACATTGTCTGAAGAAAAAAAAAAGTTGAACCCATTTAACATCAAGCTTTACTTGATCTTCTTGTCAGAAGTAAATTTCAGTTGACTGCAATTTCTGAATGACCCCTTTGCAGTGTTACCCGAGAATAACAGATGAATGGTTCCTTTAATACTTAGCTATTCACCATACATTTCTTTCTAACAAGTTAAAGATGTACAGGAGCCTACAATAAAGCAATAATGTACCTTGGTGGCATGATAAAGTATTCTGATATCTTATTTGAATGAGGATAGCACTACTTTTCATCACATTATCAACTATTTTCAAGCATAATGTGGAAGTGACTTGAAATGATACAACAAGAAATCATGAAAAGTGGCAGAACTGCTGATATTTTTCTTAGAGCTGACAGAGCATCTTCACAGTTGGGAGATTCTTCCTTTGATGTCTCTACTTACTGCAAAAGAAAATAAAAGAAACAGCAGAAACGGAATGACATTTTCTTATGGTTCTAGTGAAGACTTTCATCTGCAGACTGGAACATTAGGGTCATAATAAACCAGTGCATGGAAACTTCCATTTTGTCTTGCTTTTGTTCTAAAGGCAAAGGTTGTCTCTGAATTAGATACATGGTGGTGATATTATTGTCAAAATGTTTTTCGATTAACTATTGGAAATATACAGTGCAATCCTCAGGGACGGGTGTTTAGAAAGCTGACCAACTGCTATGCTGGCATATCCCAAGGATACACTGCTGCAACTCAGTGATATGTTGCCAGAGTGCCCTGGTGTCACTATCTTGGAGCCAAACACCAACACAGCAACACCACGGACCCCTGCCAGAATACCACTGGCATAAACCCTGCATGGGCTGGGGAGGAGATAGGCCTGGGGACATGGCACATCCCCGTGCAAGAATGAACCTGGTAGTGGTGCAGGGTTATGCCTGCAGAACCTATGCTGTAGCCCATATTCACCCACGGAATCTGAGAAACACCATGTCCCACAGAAGCTGCCATGCTCCCAGTGCCCCAAGGATCACTGGGAGCCAATGAGTGCTGCCCCAAATCCCATCCCCAGTGGCTAATGATGGCACCTGGAGGGCAATATAAACCCTAGTTTGTGTGCAGCAAGGTCAAACATCAAGTCATGTGGCATGGGACTGCACTGATTGCCACATGACCATGGGACTTACCATCGTGCACCATGGTGGTGGCTCACACAAACGCTCAGGGAATGGGTGCACCACAAAGGAGCATAACTTGCCAACAGGGAAGTGCCCCCCTGCCTACCTGTTTCCCCCCATGGCAGGCGCCCCTTTGCCACCACAGTGGACCACCCCGGTCAATCAATCGGATTTATTTGGTCAGTGACCAGCACAAATCACAAAATTAAAAGTTACAGCAAAAGAAGAAAACGCAAAGAAAAAAGAGTCAACCATAATAACCAATATACAGATACAAAATCAAATTTAAAAATTAGCTAAAATGTAAATTCAGTATGCAAGATTTCCTGGCAAATTTTATAGGCCACCTCAAAAAATTTCATACAACAGACTGTAGCCTGAGGGTTTCCACCCATAAGGAATATCCTTAAAATATCATAGTTGGAATGGTCAGGAAACCTTCTAAGCAATAGAAAAATAATTGTTCAGTGAATTTCCTGATAAAAACAAAAATAAAGCAGAACATGACAGCCAGTTTGGTGTAGTGGTTAGGGGCACAGACTCTAATCTCGGAGAACTGGGTTTGATTCCCCACTCCTCCACATGCAGCTGCTGGTGTGACCTTGGGTCATTCAGAAGTTCTCTTAGAGCTGTTCTCTCAGGAGCAGTTCTTGGGAGAGCTCTCTCAGCCCCACCTACCTTACAGGGTGTCTGTTGTGGGGAGGGGAAGGAAAAGGAGATTGTAAGCTGCTCTGAGACCCCTTCAGGTAGTGAAGGGCAGGGTATAAATCCAATCTCCTCCTCCTCCTTTTCCTCTTCTTCTTCTTCCTCATCTTCTTCTTCTTCTTTTCTTTCCACCTCACCAGCACCACAAGGGCAAATTCTCTCCTACATGGGAATCTTTTTATATCTCCCCTCTAACATCACATGTTTTCTCCCATGGCAGGTGCCCTTTTGCCATCATAATGGACTAACCGGTCTCTTCCACAGGCATGGTGACCCATAAAAGCAACAGCAGCAACCTATATCTCCCCTCTAACATCACATGTTTTCCCCCATGGCAGGTGCCCTTTTGCCAGCATAATGGACTACCCGATCTCTTCCACAGGCATGGTGATCCATAACAGCAACAGCAGCAACTTGTCCTTCATTATTTGTTCTGTATCTGAAATACAGAGACCACCCATATCCATCTTTCATGCCAGATGAAAATTTCCATTGCAGACTGTGTTGTATAAAGAAAATATATATAAAATGTTCTATAGATGGCATATGACGCCGAAAAACTTAGCTAAATGGTATCCAGGTATGTCAAATGTATGTTGGAAATGTAAATGAAAAACTGGCTCTTTTTACCATATGTGGTGGACATGTGATGTTGTTAAAAATATTAGATATGGGTACATGAGATAGTACCAAAAATACTTGAAACAAATGTACCATTCATACCAGAATTGTTTTCATTAAATATTGTCCCACTAAATTTTAATACACAAGATGTATACATGATTATGCAAGTTGTAACCACAGCTAGAATTTTATACGCAAAATATTGGAAGAAAGAAGAGACACCTACAAAGGAAGAATTAATTTTTCAACTTTTAGAGGCATCAGAAATGGACAAATTAACTTTACAACTACATGAAAAACAAGAAGGGAACTTTAAAAGAAAATGGGCGAGATTCTATAACTGGATGCAAGGGTATCTTGGAGAATTCAAATCATGAATCTCAACAAAAACATCACAGACATGGCATAGAAGACTTAGATTCGATAAGTTCATTGTAACCAAAGCTGATGTATGAGTATAGTATCCATTCTGTTAGACTTTTCTATTCTGTTTCTTATTTTGTTTTTCTTTTTTTCCCTCTGTAGTACTTTTCTTTGAAACTAATAAAAACGTTTATATAAAAAAAATTCCATTGCAGACTGAGAGCAACAGGAAGCACTTTATAGTCTCTGTATTTACAATGGTTAATTTAAGGTGTTGCACAGGATGATACTTTCCTTTGAAGTTTGAGGCCTATTACCTGCTTGTAGGACTCTTGCCTTCCTAGTTACATGAATCTTTGGGGGTTCAAGAGGTAGTTAATGAATGGGTTCAAGAGGTAGTTAATGCTTCCATAAGAGAGGGGGTGGTTGCCCCAGACATGAAATAGGCTGTGGTGCATCCACTTCTAAAGAATCCTTCCCTTGACCCAGGACATCTCAATATTATCAACCAGTCTCAAATTTTCCACTCATACGCAAGATGATTGAATGGGTGGGAGCCAGGCAACTCTGAACTTTCCTGGACAAGGCAAATTGTTTAGACCTTTTCCAGTCTGGTTTTAGGGCTGGTTATGGGACTGAAACAGCCTTAGTTGCCCTGATGGATGACTTGTGCAGGGAGATGGACAGAAGGAGTGTGATTCTATTGATTCTCCAGGACAGTGACTTTCAATACCATCAATCATGGCATCTTTCTGGATCGCTTATCTGGACTTGGGAGGCACTGTTCTGCAGTGTCTCCGGTTGTACCTGGAGGGTAGGTATCAGAAGGTGGTGCTGGGGTACATCTGTTCAGCCCCTTCACCTTTGACCTATGGGGACCCACAAGGTTTCATGTTGTCCTTTATGCTCTTTGACATCTATGTAAAACCATTGGGTGAGGTCATCTGGACAGTTGGGCTGGATTGCCACCAATATGGGGATGACACTCAGCTATATCTTGCACTTCTAGCTGATTCTAAGGAGGCTGTAGAAAACCTGAATCAGTGTCTGGAGGCAGTTTTGGAGATGGATGCAGGTTAATAAACTGAAGTTTTATCCTGACAAGACAGAAGTGCTACTGGTGGGTGGAAGGGACCCAGGATGTAAGGTGTTATCTGTTCTGTATGGAGTTGCACTCCTCTTGAAGGAACAGGTCTGTTGTCTGGGGGTGTGGTACTCTTGGACCAAGGCCTACTATTGGATAAACTGGTGGCAGCTGTGGCCAAGAGTGGCTTTTACCAACTTTGGCTGGTTAGCCAGCTGTGGCTGTTCCTGGACAGGAAAGATCTGGTAACTGCAGTACATGCCACGGTTACATCCAGACTAGATCACTGCAATGCACTCTTCAAACGTGTTCAGAAACGTCAACTATTGCAGAATATTGACTGGACTGAGCTGTAGGGACTATATCACTCCAGCTTTGGTTCACCTACCCTGGATTTCAATTTGTTTCTGGGTACAGTTTAAGACAGAAGTGCTACTGGTGGGTGGAAGGGACCCAGGATGTAAGGTGTTATCTGTTCTGTATGGAGTTGAAGGAACAGGTCTGTTGTCTGGGAGTGTGGTACTCTTGGACCAAGGCCTACTATTGGATAAACTGGTGGCAGCTGTGGCCAAGAGTGGCTTTTACCAACTTTGGCTGGTTAGCCAGCTGTGGCTGTTCCAGGACAGGAAAGATCTGGTAACTGCAGTACATGCCACGGTTACATCCAGACTAGATCACTGCAATGCACTCTTCAAAAGTGTTCAGAAATGTCAACTGTTGCAGAATATTGACTGGAGTGAGCTGTAGGGACTATATCACTCCAGCCTTGGTCCACCTACCTTGGCTTTCAATTTGTTTCTGGTTACAGTTCAATGGTCTGGTCTTAACTTTCAAAGCTCTATATTGTTTGAGACTAATGTACCTGAAGGACTGCTTAATCCCTTATGAATCTGCCCGACTGTTTTGGTCATCTTTGGAGGCCCTGCTTTGGGTGCCCCCACCTTCTGTTATTAGGCATGCGGCAATCTAGGAAAAGGCCTTCTCAGTCATGGCACCAAAGCTCTGGAACTCTCTCCCCAGGAGATTTGTCCCCTTCAGTTGCCACTTTACACCAGTGGGTGAAGTCTTCTCTGATTCATTTGGCATTCCCTCAGTGATCCCTCCTTCCTAAACATTGTTTTATGTTTTGTATAGTTGAAGCTGTTGCTTGCTGGAATTGTCTTCTTGCAAATACAGGGTTGATCTTTTAAACCTGGGAATCCACAGTCAAAGGGGGACATTACACTGGAGAGCCACTGTCACTCTGAGTAGACCTGGGGCGGGAGGGAGAGAAGCTTGCAATGCTCAGCCATTTCATGTTCATCCCCTGGATCCTAGGCTCATATCATTTATAAGGCTCAGAGCATTTTATATTTTTGGTTTCTGCTGTGATCCTTGTGCTTTTTCTTGATGTTTTGTTTTTTAAAATTCATTGCCAAACCCCACTTCCCCCAGTGTTCCATTTTAGGCAGGCATCTTTGGGGGTGGGTGTAACAAATAAGTTTGACACTCCTGCCCTAGTCTGTGGGTAAACCTTTCAATGATCTGTTTAGCATAGGTTTGGGGTTTTCTTCCAGAATTCATTCATCAGTCTTTTGATGAGAGACTTTCAGGCTCTGTGTTTCTGAGGCCTACAGTGGAAAATGTCTTCTAAATCATTAATTCCTTTAAAATATACTATACTAGCCTGCTATCCGTGCTTCGCGATGGTATTTAAGTTCCATAAATCCAGTTATAATACTGATGATGTGAAATTTGAAATGTGACATTTGTTGTAGGAATTCTAATGGAGAAAATTGTCGTGTAAGAACTGTCCATTTAAGAAGCCTCTCTACTTGTGTTCCTGGATTGTTTTGCTCATATGGAGACTGTGTTGTTCTGAGCACCTCAGGGTGATCGTGTTGGTACATGGCCTGTGCAGCTCAGTGCACCACAGGAGTACTATATGCAAATGTATTTGCCACATTCCTAAGTTGCCCCCTCTTTGTAGCATTGGTGTATCTGGCTCTATGTTTGCCAGGAGCTTTCTTGGGGGCAGAAATAGGTGAGAGGTGTGACGGGGAATTGGTGTGAGGGAGTGGTGATGTGGTGGACATTTCTTCAGGTTCATGAGGGAGGCATGCATTGAAATGGCTCCTAGAAATGTCCTTTACTATCTCCCCATAAAAATTCATTAACTCAATTGCCATGCTGGCTTTTTTGAAAAATGTTTATTCAGGAGTCTTGAATAGCTGATTTCTGTAACTGTCCTCAACTGTCTGCAGTCTCTTCTAACAGTGTTTTTACCTCAGAACATTGAGATTCACAGCTGAGGAATCAGAGGGAGGTGGGTGCAAGTAGGCAGGTTTTACTTCAGAACTCTGAACTACACAATTGACCAATTAGAAGAGGGGGTGGGCAAGGAGGCAGCAGCCTGCCAGGAACATGGAAAATAATTGGGGGAACACATTTTGCCCCCTTTTTAACCCCTTAGGGGTCATGTTTCTCAGAAATCTCTTCGCGGGGATTTGACGTCATGGTAGGAATGCACTTCCCTTATTTTGGGTTTCTTGGTGCGGGGGTTTGGCCTGGGCACTGAATTTTGGGGGGAGAGCATACCCACCCTTTTTTACAAAAATGCTTCTCATTTATGTTACATTTAAGAAGTGGGACATAACTACATATTCAAATCACCATCCAAGCAATCAGATATTAAGTTAGTTCATATGAACCAATTTTCTAGAACATACATTGTGAGAAGTTAAATAACCTAATAAAGGAAACCAGATTTCTACAAATGTGGGGTATATTTCCATTGTGGGTGGGAGTGTGGTTAAGCTCCCTCATGACTTTAAGCACCCTGCAACTGCTGCTGCACCTGACAGACAACCGCCTGTTTGGTGTAGGAGGTGGGGGGAGTGTGTTGGAAACTATCAGAGAGGCTGAGCCAGCAGCATTACTGCACCTCACAGGTGGTTGTTGCCCATTCATGATTTCCTCAACTGTCATTAGCTCTGTGAAGTCTTCTGTAACTGCAAGGAGGCAGCAGCCTGGCAGCCACATAGGGAGCACATTTTACCCCCTTTGACACACTTAGGGGTTGAATTTCTAAAAATCCATTCTTAGTGAACATCTACGTCATGGTAGGAGTACTTTCCCCGAATTTGGTGTTTCTGGGTCCAGTGATTTGACCTGGGCATTGATTTTACGGTGAGGGGACTTCATATATATATGAAGAGGAGAAGAGAAGAAGAGATTGGATTTATACCCCGCCCTTCACTACCCAAGGGAGTCTCAGAGTGGCTTACAAACTCCTTTCCCTTCCCCTCCTCACAACAGACACCCTGTAAGGTAGGTGGGGCTGAGAGAGCTCTGACAGAACTGCTCTTTTTTAAAGAACAGCTGTGCCAGAACTATGGCTTGCCCAAGGTCATCCAGCAGGTGCAAGTGGAGGAGTGGGGAATCAAACCCGGTTCTCCCAGATTAGAGTTCACACACAACCACTACACCAAACTGATGCACTTATTATATGTGTGGCTTGAGTGTAGCTGACCTCTTCAGAATGAGTTACATACTTCTTGCATTGTGTCTGTGAAGCAGTACTATAGATTGCATTAGCCTGATCCTGGATGGATCTGATATCATACAGTGATGTATTGCTCTGGAGCAGAACAGAACAGGACCCAATGACTAAATAATGTTTAAAAGGCTGTTGTTACTATGAACATCTTATTTTGCAATGCAATGCAAGTTTAATTCAAAAGATTATCACTCATCTGTGCTCAATATTTAGGTATAAATCAAGAGAGTAAGCCTCAGTTACAGAGGAAATAACTAAGACATTTGAGAAGCCATAAATAGTTTTAAATCACTCACATACATTATAAGTCAACAGATTATGCCTTTGAAAACCAAATGGGTGATTCTCCTGTATGCATATTTATTAGTTCTACAGATAAAAAGTCTGCATAGCTGTTTAGCAACTAATTCATTCCCTAGATTTAATACCTATAATTTGTAATTTTATGCTAGGCACAAACACAAATATATAACATTAAGACCCTAATAATTCTAAGGCATCACAATATAGTAGCATGAGTTCTTACATTATATATCAGATGGTGCCACTTTCAAACCAAGTGGTGTTAGGAATGTTGGGCATACATGAAGTACTTTCCCAGAGTCCTGAAAACAATTACTATGTCTTCTTCAAGACAGAGCAAAGCAAAGTACTTTGGCTGGTGTTCTTGGCTTCTCAGCATAAACCAAATATTCAGAGCAATTGGCTCACATCTGATTGCCACTATGGAACATGGCCGGTTCAAAAGTCAAATGTATTTGCAGCAAAATTCTCCGCATCCCTATTTAGTTCCAGCAAAGTCTTGTTAGGATGGAGCAAGGCTTCAAACTTTGCTGAGCACAGAGGTAGAATACATAAATAAACTCACTGAACTGTAAGCAGACTTAGAGTTTCATCTTTATCTACAGGTATTGCAAACTCCAGCTTTGGAAATCCCTGAAGATGTGGAGGTAGTGCCTGGGGACGGCAGAGTTTGGGGATGGGAAGCAGTACAGAGGGCATGTGATGCCATAGCTGCCATTTCCTAGGTGGGAACTGATCTCTGTAGCTTGGAGATCATTTGTAATTCCAGGAGGACTCCAGGATCACCTAGATTATTTTATTATTATTATTTATCAAATTTATATCCTGCTCCCTCTTCCCCAAACAAGATATAAAATACATATGATGAAGAAATTACAAAAGATACAATAAATAAGTTTTAAAATAAAATGAGTAAAAATCTATCCCCATTAAAATCTATCCACTATCAAGCAGGGTAGGATACATAGATGATAAAGACACAGCTGGAGCACACCAGCCGCCTGGTGGATCACAACCACCCAAAGTCCACCTGAAAAAAAAGCAGCCTTGCATGCCCTATGGAACCTATGGAGGCCCTGCAAGAGAATCACCTATTCTGGGAACTGGTTCCACAGGATGGGAGCCACTACTGAGAAGGCCCTCACCCTTGTTGACATAAGATGGACAGTTCGTGGACCAGGGTGCTTCAATAAATGCCAAGATTGGAGAAGACAGGGACGATCATGCCAGGAGAGGTGGTCCCAAAAGTATGAGACAATTTAGGGCTTTAAAGGTATGAACCAACACTTTAAATTGGCACCTGAAACTCATTGGGAGCCAGTGCAGCTGCCATAGGATAGGTGTTATATCAACTGCCCAGGACATGCAGTTTTCAAAGCATCTTCAAAGGAAGCCCTGTGTAGAGTGCGTAACAATAGTCCATAGGTGACCATTGCATAAATTACTGTAGCAAGGTCTTCCCAAAGCAGATACGGAATCAGCTGGTGAGCCTGGCACAGATGGTAAAATACAGTCTTTGTTACTGAGGACACATGTTTGTCCATGGAGAGCAAGGAATCTGTCTTAGATGGATTTAGCTTCAACCAACTCTCACCTAGCCATTCCACCACTGCATCGAGGCAGGAGGCCAAGACCAGAATTCCAGCCACTGGTCGCTCTTTAAATAAGAGGTAGAACTGGGTGTCTTCTTCATATTGATGACACCCCACTTCAAATCTCCTGACAATCAGCCCCTGTGGAACTCCAAAGGTTAGGGTCTGCTGTGACAACCTCTCTCCACCCATGATTATGATGCTTGCAACCTGAATCTGCAACAACTTTAAAATTAAAAACAAATAGCTGGAAAGGAAAATCAACCAACAAACAAAAAACTTTGTTGGAGATCAGTCTGAATGAAAAAAACATCACTATTTATTTATTTTATTCATAGGAATAGGAAACCTAGCAGAAGATGCTGTGTGCTTCTTGTCACTTTTGTCATTTAATGACCAAATAGAAGTTCAATTGGTTTCCCTGTACATCTTTGGAGTTTGTTAACTTAAAAGGAACTCTTATCCATACCTTCACAGGTGTTCTTAGTCACATGGAAAACAGGGCAGCTTCCTTGGGCCCCACTCTGACATGACAGCTTCCACTTCAAGAATCAGAAATTCTTTTTCAGAATAGGAAAACTGGGTATTAAAAATAACCTCCTGGAGCAAATCATAAGTCAACCAGAGCTCTCTATTGACATATTGGGCTCACTATCAATGGTGGGACTGCTCCCCTAGTCCTCCTCCCCTCTTCTTCAGCTTGATCCCCTGCATGTCTGCTTAGAAGTTCTCCCTTGTTCAGTGGGACTTTCCCTTAGAGAATCCAGCATACTCCAATCAAAAACAGATTGGAAAATAGCCCCTTTAAAGTTACAAGCAGAAGAGCCAATAATTTGCTATTATTTTGCAAAGGTTGGCAGAATCTCTAGTGGTAGTTGGTGCCTCCCCCCCACCCCCTAGTTGTAGGTCTCCAAATCCTACCCACCTAACACATTATCCCACCCAAGTTTACCCTAGACTTAAGTAGACTTTTAAATATCACAAACTTCCTAGGAGAAATGCAAATAAAAGCTTCCAAATATCAAAACAACAGTTCTTATTCAGCTTGTATGTTTTTGGCACAACCACTTGGTAGACATTTGGTGTAGTGTTAACAGGAGTTCCTGATTTTTATGAGGAAATCTCCACAGAGCTGGTTGCCAGCCACTGCCCTGAAGCTGCTGCTGCCACAAGAGGCAACGATGGCAATGGATGGAGGCTGAGGATCTCAGCCATAGGCAGGGCCCTATTGAGTAGAGGAGAATGCTGTAGGTATCCTTGAGCTCCCTGAAAGAAGGGAGGGATAAAAGGGGGGTATAGGTAGAGCTGCCGAGAACTACCATGGGACCCCAGACAAAACTTCCACCACCACCCCGCTATGATCCTAATCCAAACAAATATCATAACACAAGAAATCATTTGGCTTTCCATTTCTGTGAACAGAATAATAATTGTTCATTAGGTAGGAACCACTAAACGAAAAGGGACAGGATTATTAAATAATAGATTTTACTTATGATTTACACATTGCATATTGCAATAGGATACAGTGCAAAACAAGCAAGCAAACAAACAACAAGAGTAAACAGAATTAGGAAGTCTCCCCAGCCAAGGGATTTAGCCAAAACACTGATGTGCACTATCAATTAAATACAGGTGAGACACAAGTCACCTGGGAATAAGCCTCCTTACGTCTCTCTCAAAAAGTGTTAAATTGCAAAAAATACTTTAAAATATTTCTGCGAACCCAGAAGAAAACAATGCAAGTAATTTCCACAGTGGCCCAATCCATGCAGAGAACACTGATTAATATTTTAAACTCCTCTGTAAATATGAGGATAGGATAACTATATGTCCTCTACCATTCATAAGAATTTTTGGGGGGAGGGAGGAAGGTTTGCTGGATCACACAAGAGGTTTCTTTAGTCCAATGTCCTGTTTCCCATATTAGCCAGACAGATACTTCTGGGAACCCTACCAGTAGGGAATAAAGGCAACAGTTAGCAAGAATCCCCCCCATTTGCATTCAAGAGTATACTGCTGCTGAACATGGAGGTTTTATTTGGTCATCATAGCTAATGGCCAGTCATGGACCTGTCCACTTTCATGAATCTGTCTAGTCCCCTTTAAAAACATAGTATTTCCTTTGGACCATCCTAATTATTGCCTATTAAGTTGACTGTAGGTAAGCTGAGGGCATGGGGCAGAAAAAAAACTTTCGTTCTTCAATTTCTTCACATCAGTCTGTAGTTTACAAGCCATTTTATTTATATAGTTTAAATATCTATATAAGCATTCATAATTGTGCAAAAGAAGCAGGGGCAGCTTTCCTTAACTCTCTCCAACCAAACTGTTCCTGTTAAAAATGCCCTCCACTTCTACTTCTTAAGGATTTTGGAAACTCCCTTGTTCTCTTTGTATCAGCCCTGATTATTCCCTATATCATTTACTCAGTTTGTACATCCTCTGCCTCTCAATATTGTATCTCATTTTGTAATTTTATATTTACACACACACATACATGCCTACCAATATAGGATACACTTCCAGTTCTAATTTTTAATCTCAGACTTCACATGTGCTTTAACTTAAGTCTAAAACAAGATGTATTTTGAAACCACAAATACAAATTATAGCCATATATTAAAGCTAGAGTATTGTTGGCTTTGATACAAACTAAAACTAAGGGATTCACTTAAGGCATCCACTATTCTACAGTGATAATCTCTAATACAGTGATAATCTCTAATACATATCACAATGCATGTAAAGTGTGTGTGGGAGTTTGGAAATCACCCTTTCATTATTTGGTAGGGATTTAGGAAATATTAACTTGGCATTCCATCCCCTTTCTGTTCATAATGTGAAAGAGGTCTTCTGTTCTACTAATAAGTATGTTTGAACTCCCCAGACAGGTTAGGGATAAGGATGTACAATAAAAAGAAATTTATATTTTTTGGATTTTGAGTTTTTGGACCCTTACAAATTTGGTATTGCCTTGAAAACCCACATTCCAATATTGGTATTGTATTGGAATTCGGGAACAATTCAGGAACCCCGAATTTTCCAACTCCATTATACCCTATGGAGCCATTATAGTCAATGGCAAATCTCCTAGGGTATACTCAGTGGGCTGAGGGGAAGGGAGTTCGAGGTAGAGGCATCAAATTTGCAATGCAGCTGCTGGAGCCTCTCTCCAAAAGAACCCCCAAGTTTCAAAAAGATTGGACCTGGGAATCCAATACTATGGGCACTCAAAGATGGGCACTCAAAGCAAAGCAGGCAGACAACAAACCCAGCAGATTCTCCCAGATAATCTCTGCAGTAGAAAGTGAAGTGTTGGGAGGGGGAATGTTTGCAAGGCCAGCAGCAGAACCAGTAAAATGTGCCTAGCAGAACCAGTGTCAAAACCCAACAGGACTAAGGTCAAATTTAAACTTTGGCGCCCAAAAGAAAATGAGTTATTTCTAAAAAATAAAAATTAAAAATGAAGAAGAGAAGAAATTAAAATGGCATCAAGGCATAATTCAATATGAAAACTACATTTTAGGAGAGAACAGATCTCATGCATTTTGTTTTTAACTACAATTGCATTTTTTCTTTGATTGACTTTCTGGGAAAATAGTGATGTGGCACAAAAATATTGTACTCAAAACCAGTATTTCCATAGCTCAACAATTATGTTGCATTAGAAGTAATTATCTGTCTTTGCACATGCCAACATATACCTTCCCTCTCCTTTAAGCCAGGGTGGGCCACCATATCCACGCTTCCATGGATACAAAGCAGATCCATCAGGTGACAGCCATCCTGTTTCTCCTCTTTGAAAACAAAGTGATAAGGCGGACCCTTTTACCATCAAAATGGCTATGCCAGAGATAATGAGATTTGCTTGGACGAGCCACGTGGGATGGGGGCTGTAGTAAAGAAGGTATTTAGGTGAGATGGAGTGAAAAAGCTGTCTGGATTCAACCCAATGAGAAGCCATCAGATAATCATTATGATATATTAACATAACAAAGGCCTGGTCAGCCAACATTCACAGCAATACTGTTATAGAACACAGTGGGACTCTTGCTGCATGGTACCTCCAGTAAGTGGAGGTGGTGAGAAAGACAAGTGCTTCCATGTTAAATCTAGGTTAAGGGGGGCAAGGAGGGTAGGCATTGCTGAGCAAACCCTCTGTTTACAATAGCACATACAATTAGGAAACCACAACAATTGGTATATCTAAAAGCCAAGCTGCCCCCTTCATGCGGATATCTAAATCCGCACATTGGGGGCACTTGGGGGGGCAGAGAGATTTTCCTGCACACTTGGAGTAGAGGTGTGCAAAAAAAAAAAAAAATTGGTCGATTTGGATTCGGCCAAATCGGGCAGAATCAATTTTCACCAGCAGTAAGACTCCCGCATGTCAGTTTTGTCAGTACAAGGAGATTTGGGAGTCTTTCTGCCAGCCGAATGTCAATTTCAGCCCCATTATATCCTATGGGCCATTGAAGTCAATGCTGAAAACATAGGGTATATTCTGGGGGCTGGAGGGGATAGGGTTTGATGGAGAGGCTCCAAACTCACAGGGTAGCTGCTGGAGTGGCTCTGGGGGTGGGGGTTTGAGGGAGAGGCCCAAAAGACCAACAGGAACAATATTTATACATGCCCTGCCCTGTGTAAATTGATGGTGCAACCAGAAGTCCAGGGATGTAGCAGGTCAGGCCAGGGTAGAGTTGGGTAGAGTTGACTCTCTCTCACCCAAGCAAGGAAGGTGGTGTGCAAAGCAACACCAACAACCTTGCAGGCTGCACATGCATGCAGCAATTGGCTGAAACTGGCCCCCCCCCCCCCCCCGTTGGTCTTTTGGGGTTTCTATGTGGTACTGGGGCATGCTTGCACTGCCACAGTGCCGCTTGTTCTGCAGTGTGCCACTTCTTCTCATGGCAAACAAGCACCTCCCAAGACAGTTCACTTTCCCTGAGATTCTCTGGGACAGTCTGACTGCTGGGTGCTGCCTGCTTGCCTGCCTTAAGTGCTGCTGACTAAATTTTTGGGGCTCCCCCCCCAACCCCCCCCCCCCCGAGCCACTAACAGCATGGTGGGAAAAGAGTAACTTTCTATCCCACCATAAAGAACAATGGAGGGGATGGGGGCAACCTGTTTGGGGGCCTGTAGAATTGGACCCCCTGGTCCAATGTTTTTGAAACATGGTGAGTATCTTGGGGAGAGGCTCCAGCAGCTACCCTGAAAGTTTGGAGCCTCTCTCTGAAACCCCCTCTCCTTCAGCTCCCAGAATATACCCTATGTTTTCGCCATTGACTTCAATGGCCCATAGGATATAATGGGGCCGAATTGCCACCGAATTTCGGCAGCAAGCCAATACAGATCAGAGAATCTGAATCAGCCCGCAGCAGCCTGAAAGGGGCCCAAATGGGCCATTTTCGGGGGTGCATTCGGTTTGAATGAACCGAATGCAAATCCCTAACTTGGAGCAGTCCCCAGGTGTGCAGAAAAATCTAAAAAGTTGAAAAAATATACGGGGGATATTTAAATCCCTCCCAAAGTAAAAGTGTTCCCTGCACATGCGCAGAGAATGCTCTGGCCGTTGGGGGGGGGGAGGCTCAGTGGGCCCAGCAGCTGGGAGCCACTCAGACCTTGCTGCAGGTGCTTGGGGGGAGTGGGAGAAGGCTCAGCAGGCCCGCGTGGCTCGCTGCCGGTGTGGGAGGGACGGGGGAGAAGGCTCACCTGTGGCTGCTTCCTCTTCCACATGGAACTTCTTCTCCCCCCTGCAAGTATCGTGGGTCCCCACTTCTTGTAACAACATAATTACAACACAAAAATGCTCCAAAAATTCTGTTTTAGTCAAAGACAGCAGCTTCTCATCTCCAGTAACTGCCATTTTAAACTGCTATACTGGGCTTTCCTGAGAGCTATGTCTAGGGCCTTCTGAGGGGGGAAAAAGTTGTAATTGATGACTGATCAAGTTTTGGTGGTTTAACTTTACCCATGGTTTTGGATTGGTTTGTTGCCAGTACCGAAATTGTTATTGTTCAGTAAGGGAAAAGGAGGCAGGAGCCCTAATCTCTTGCATCCATTATCTTCAACGGATGCTTGGAACCCCCGGGAGAGCAGTACTTCAGCAGTGCCTCCACTTGCTATGTCCCTGAGGTGGCTGCTTGCTGTGGGAGTGTCAGGGGGTGAGGAAGGCAAGCAGTAGCTTCCTGCTGCAGCATGTAAGGGATGGCAGTTTCTCACCATACCTCAGTGGGAGTGGAGGGTGAGCTCACCTAAGACAGTGAAAGTGCTTGGGGCCAGCCCTGTTTATGGCCTAAATATCTTACAGTCTGAAGTTTGCTCTATTGTGAAGAGAAACCAATACAAGTTCCAAAACAAAAACAAAACGCCAACCCCTACCAGTGATTCCAAAAGATTCTTTGAACACACCAGAAATAGGAAGCCAGCTACTGATTGAGTCAGACTCATACAGTTACCAAATTCAAGTTAAGGCCTGAAGCTTTTCCAGAATTACAACTGATCGCCAGATCACAGATAACAGTTCCCCGGAGGAAATAGCTTCACAGGGTGGATTCTACGGCAACACATCCCCCAACTGAGCTTCCCCACAAACCAGGGCCTTCCCCCAGGCACTACCCCCAAATCTCCAGGCATTTCCCGAACTTGAGTTGGCAACCCTATAACAAAAAATATGAGACAAGTGTTAAAGTGCTCAGAGTCTCAGTTTAGACATACGGATGATGAAAAGGATACACAATAGAGTTTTATAAACTCATCTATGGGGAGATCAATTGCCAGTAGATTCAGGATAGACATAAAAATACCTCATAGAATTCACTCATGGGAATTTGCTGCCACAATATGTGTTGATGGCCCATTGTGAGATAATTTTAGAAGAATTCCTAGCGGAAAACTCTGTCAATAGCACTGACAGTTAGCTAAAATAGCTGAATGGAACCTCCAGATTCAGCTAGTCTCTGGTTGTGATCAGACATGCTGTTTGATCTGGTGTCGTCACTGTTCTCTTCCGGATTTAAAATGCACATCCAGACAGCATCTGTCTTCCATTCCTCAGTCATGGGCATCTTCAAGCGGGAGTTCTTCGGCATCAGGAAAAGTCTGGTCCTTCCTGGTGCATGCGGTTTCACCCCACTTTTCTGGATGTCTGATCAACCCATCGCACTCTCAAGTTGCTTGGGAAGTCTGAATGTTCCCTTTTGGTCTGGGGATTTTTTTAAGGCAGCATAACTGCATATTTGCACCTCTCTCTCTGTCTCTCTCACTCCCTCACAGAGGGGCTTTGCCAAACTGTGTTTTCTTTAAAAAAAAAACTTCCATAGAACGATGCCTGTGTACTTTTTTCTGTGCTTTCCAGCCACAGGGTGGGGAAGGGGTTAATTGAAAAGATGTGTTTTTACAGTGGGGGGGAGGGAGGAGGCGGTCTGAGAATGATTCATATGACTCCAGCTTTGCACCAAGCTTTTAAATAAAAATGCCAGCAGCACACAAGACACAGGAAGAGGCTTCTCTATTCTCTCCCCCAGCTTTGAAACATTTGAAACGTTGAATTTATCAAAAGCAGTTTCAAAAATACTTTCTTCACACTGAACTACATATCCCAGCAGCCTCCTCCTCCAGCAATCCAATTGGCCACTAGCTGCTGCCATTCTGCCAGAAGTTTGAAGCGCTGCTTCCCATAAGTGCCTATAAAGGTAAAGGTTCCCTTGCTCGAAAGCCAATCGAATCTGACTCTAGGGTTGCGGTGCTCATCTCCGTTTCAAAGCCGAAGAGCCAGCGCTGTCCGAAGACGTTTCCATGGTCATGTGGCCGGCATGACTAAAGACCAAGGCACACAGAACGCTGTTACCTTCCCACCGAAGTGGTACCTATTTATCTATTTGCAATTTCTTGCTTTCGAACTGCTAGGTTGGCAGGAGCTGGAACTAGAGATGGGAGCTTACTCCATCATGCGGCACACTCGGGTCTCGAACTGCTGGACTACTGACCTTCCACAGCCTGCAGTTCAGCGTCTTAACCACTTGAGTCACCGCAGCTCCATAAGTGCCTATATACATGCTCAAAAGACAAATAGCTAAAAAAACCCACAAAACTCTGGCTGACTGCCCCACCCTGTGGCTGCCACATCCGATCGATCAACCACAGGTGAAAGCGCATTTAAGTGGGTTAAGGGGGGAGGTCTGCTTAAAACTTTATGTTACAAAAAAACCCCTGGATCAATTAGAAGCTGGGCCACACGGGCTTCCGGTCGAGCTAAGATGGAGGACTGACGCACTTTCACTTTTGTGCGAAGTGGGCGACGGCCGCTTTCGACAGTTTGGGCAGGTATCAGCCCAACGCATCGCTCCCCAGCGAGGGGGGGGACAAGCAGGCAGCAGCGCCTAAGAGGGAGTGTGAGATTGGCGTGATTCCGCTTCGGAAGAAGCGGAAACAGGCTTTGATCTCCTCCCGCGAAGAAGGCAAGTCCCGACCACCTCCCCAGCAGCCGTTCGAGCCGGTGTACCGGTTTAAATTCTCCATCAGCCGACCTCTTGAAGATGGGCAAGAACAGTGAGTGAAAAGACGCAATGCGAAACCCGTTTTGATCGTGTAGATAACAATAAACGTGCCGCTTACCTGAACTGTGATAAAAAATAAATTGAATCAAGCGGTTGAGCGGATAAAGAATTAATATTCCCAGAACTCTGATTCCGGTAAAAAAATAGTTGATTGAAGGCTATAAAATAGCAAAAAAGCATATTGTTTAACATTCCTGCGGTGAGGACGGAGATGTGCGCGCAGCAGAAAAACCGAAACTGACGAACAGTATCGCGGGAAGATATAGGTTGGTGTAACCAGCAAAGCATTCCGAGTGGGTTGAACAGGAAGACGACATCCTAGAAGGGTAATAACCAACAGGAAGAAACTCGGACTCTTCAAACTGCAGGACCGGATGTGAGTGTATGCGAACAGACGGGACCTGCAGAATGGCAAACTGACCTACTCT
>NW_015175366.1:204417-244596 GCF_001447785.1 Gekko japonicus
TATTATGAAGCGGTCTGTCTAACCTGGATGGAACAGTGGGTGAAATTAGAAAATGATAAGTTATTGGGGTTAGAAGGCCATGATTGTAGTTTTGGTTGGCACGCATATTTATGGTATGACAAAACAAAAATGGACAGCTTTTTTAAGCTTCATATGGTAAGAAAAGCATTATTTGTGGTATGGATGAGGTATAAAAAATATTTTTGTGATGTAAGACCATTGTGGATTGTACCAGTGGAAGTGTTAACATCTTACTCAAGACATAGAGACAAAGATTGGTTGCCATATAAAGACCTAATTAAAAAAGTGGGAACAGAATGGGTGATGAAAAAGCAGAATGAAATTGAATATGAATATGAATGGTTGAAATATATGCAGATTTTTGATCTTTTTAGATCAGACAAAAGGAAATATGGTTTTAGAGAGGAAAAAAATGAGATGGAAAAGGTTTGGGAGAGTGGAGGGGGAAAAAATATCTCTAAAATGTATAAAGTGTTATTGAAATGGTATACTGAAGATGAGACCGTGAAAGGGCAAATGATAAAATGGGCGATAAATATGAATAAGGAAGTGTCTATTGAAACCTGGGAATATTTGTGGAAAAATTCTATTAAGATATCGCCTTGTACCAATGTTAGAGAGAATTGTTATAAAATGATGTATAGGTGGTACATGACTCCGAAAAAAATTGCAAATATGAACCAGAATATGTCAAATAAGTGTTGGAAATGTAAAAGCCAGACTAGATAGACCTTTGGTCTGATGCAGCAGCACTCTTTCATGTTCATAATGTTTCCTTTCTGTCACTCTCATGTTTAAGAAGTCTAAAATAATACCTATTGTTGTGTGTGCCCCACTGTTTTCAGAGGGTAAAGAGGCAAGAAGACAACGGGGCTGTGTAACATGCTATTGCATCTTGTATTTTGAAGTTTGGTCTCTTCATTGAAGTATTGGGGATTTTGTAAAAATGAAGATATGTACGACTGTGAAAATAGTTTGAGTATTGTAATAGCATGTTACATAGCCCCGTTGTCTTCTTGTCCCTTTAAATTTGGCAGCTGTGGTTCTCTTATTACTTTCAGAAGGTAGAGGCAGTACTTATTCAAGCTGGTTCTCTTTGGAATAGAGAACAATTGAATAAATATGGAAATCTGCAGTATATTAGCTTTGTTTACAGGTACAGCACAAGTGGTGGCAAAGAGTAATAGAACAACAGATTAGAACTACCACCTCACATGAGATCTCTAGGCACAGAAAGAGAGAAATCTAGCTTCAGCCAGCTCTCAGTAATCTGTGTGCTGTTCCCCCCCCCCTCCATCTCAAAATTCTGGGCTTTCTTTTCACACAAATCCACATGCTACCTCCCTGCTCCATCTTCTCCATCCTGGAGGCGCACTTAGACAGAGCTAAGTTGCAAATCTAGAAGCCATGATATAACCAAGAGGGCTAAAAGGAAATAACACAGAAGGGTGGCATTTAGTAATTTACAGATGGTCTTACTCTAGTTGTCTGAAACCATGGTGACTAGGTAACAAGAGTGAAGCTCTAAATGCCTGAAGCCACCCCAGATGGTACAGCAAACACTCCAGAGAATACAATTTAATAATCATTATGCGGCATGTGTGACACTTGTGAAATTTGTCATTCAGCATCATCCCTATGTTCAGTTCCCTTGTGAGTAATTTAAGGGCACCAACTGTATCAGGGCTATGAAGTGAAAGAGAGATTATAATCAGATTTTCATAATATATAAAGGGTGGGGAATTAATCAGCTCCAAAAAGACAATGTTAGCAGGTCTGGATCCTCTAACCACACTTCGGGTAAGAAAGAGGCCCTCCTTTGGAGCACATAACAAAGTTCCAACCTATTCTGGATTTACCCCTCCCTTGTGCTGGAGTTCAAAAGGTGACATAACATCTGAAGTGAAAATATATATTCAATACTTTAAGTAATTCAACAAATAGTATTTTTTGCATACAGTTTGAAACAGGGATTTTGATGCCAACTTTTAAGATGATTTAATAAAAAGAAACTTTTGCTTAAAACATAAGCCTCCTTCTCCAAGTAAAAAAAATCCTCAAAGAAGAGGGCCTCCCAGGAACTTTATGTGAACTTCTAGGACTGCACAAAAATATGAAAAGTGGGAAAGAATGATTAGGTGGTAAACTGCCCCAAAAGTTAACAGCAAACAGTTTAGGGGGGAAATTCCGAACAAAATCCAATCATGGTTGCTTTTCCTGGCAACCAACAAGAGATTGGGGGACAGGGACATGGGGGAAAATGTTGGCGATGGCATAATGCCATTTCTGGGAAAAACAGGAAGTAACATCACACCTCTGTAGAAATTGCTGAAAACACAGAGTTTTATTGATTCCTTGAGAGGATTGGGGCTTGGCAACCATGATTATCCAACCGACTGTATATGTGCACACAGATTACAGCAGCAGAAATCTCAGGGGATTGCAAGCAGCATGGACCACTATGTGGAAGTGGCTTGAATGCTGGAAATGAGCAGACACTGAGTCAAAACACCACCAAGTGCCCAGCAAAGCAGGCAGTGACAATAATAAGGAAAGCAGGCACTAAGCAAAGCTGCATAAGAAAGGTCAAGTGAAAAGAGACTGCCTGTGCATCACCACTGCTTCCTCCTCCCAATCATCATTTTTGTTGAAGGACCCGAGCCAAGTGGCTCCTCATATGCTGGCAAACTGGCAGGTCCTGAGTTCCAGCAGCTCTCTCAGGCACTGGCCCACTGAGAACTCTACTTGTAAGCAAAATGCCTGGTCTGCTCCTGGATTTGTTCGAGAGGCTTTTGAATGGAATATGGAGAGGAATTATACAGAGTGATAGTGGGAAGAAAGAAGTATTACGGTGTCGAAGGCTTTCATGGCCGAAGTTCATTAGCTGTTGTAGATTTTCCGGGTTGTATGGCCGTGGTCTTGGCATTGTAGGACCCGACGTTTCGCCAGTAGCTGTGACTGGCAAACTCAGAGGTATAACACAGAAAGATGGAGTAGACACAAGACCACGGCCATACAACCCGGAAAATCTACAACAGCTAATGAAGTATTATGGGTGTTTTGGGGGGGAGAGATTTTGGAGTGGTGACCTACCTGTCCAGCATCCCCTGGCATCACAACTAGGGGTGTGCATTTGGATCTACCTGAGTCAAAAACATACCCATATTTTTTTGGCTTCCCTAATGTATCTGGATTTTCTCAGGAAAACAAAAACATTCCCCCTGCAAAATCTCATATATATTCCGGAATTATCGGGTAGATCCAAAAACAGCGGAGAGGTGGGAGCAAATTGCTCCTACCTTTCAGCTGTTTGTTGGGCTTCTTCTGCAGAGGACAGCCTGAGGGAGGATCAGCTGTGCTGGTGGGGAGCAGACTGTTCCTGCTAGCTTGGCTTGGGGCTGGAGGGCCGGCTCCAAGTTTTTTTCTACCCTAGGCGAGGCTACCTTCTGGTGCCCCCTGCCGTGCGTCCACCAATTACAGGGTTGCAAACCTCCAAGCAGAGCTGCGGCCGGGAGTTCAGGTGGCGGGGCAAAGCCCAGTGGGGGGTTGTATGGAGCTGCCAGCTCCTTCTGGGAGGAAGAGGGGCGGCGACATTCTGGCACATTCCCCCCCCCGGGGCATTGCCAAGCTGCCGCCCCGTTTGGGTGGGGGGAGCGAGGAGGCTGCCAGCAGCTCCCCAGGTGCCTCAGCTGGGAAAGGGTGTGAAAAGTACTAAGAAACGTGGAGTGATTTCAGCAAAGTACTTTTATTCAGAAGGAACAAGACAAAAGACAGCCGGCTCGCAGGCCGGTATATATGCTATATGCCCAGAAAACCCACCACCAAAACACACCCTCTACTTCCTATAGGCTATTTACAGTGGCCGAGAGTCCCATAGGCTCTCGGCCACGGACCTGGCCCTCTGATAGGTGCGGGCTAGGATCCGCTTCGCTATTGTTCTCTATGGAGCGAAGCTCTGCTGTTCGGGATGACCGCATGGCCCAACGGTCGCGCACGTGGCCATGGCGGAGTACATTACAGGGTGTGTGCAAAGGAGGCCGAGGAGAGGGCCCCTCCCCCTCCCCCCAACGTGCCCGGATGGGCAGGGGCACCCTTTGGCGGCTGGCCCTAGCCTGCTGGGTCTTCGACCCACCTGGATCTCCCCGCCAAAAGCCGCCATTCCACTCAGACTAGTCCCTGCCCCGCCTTCCCCTCAGGGCCCGAGTGAAGAATTCTTCTGGCTTCTCTCTCAGCGGCTTGCCACAGGGCTGCTTTCCCTTTCCCTTCCCATCCTGTTGTGCTGGGCACATCCTCCTGTTCTTGGGTCCCCTTTCTCTAATGTGGAATTTCCGCAGCGGAAATGAATTCCCTCTGTTGGATTATTGTGAGGCTGCTTTCATGTCACCCTGGCTGGTGCTAAATGTGTCTGTGGCCCAGTCCTGTGGCCTTTAATCCAGGGGGTGCACGCACTGATGCTGCTCTTGATTGCGGGGCTCTGGGCAACGTGCTCCGGAAAGAGGATTGAAGGCAACCAGTGCTGCGCTCTGCTCATGAGCCCACCTGCCCGGAGGTTCTGGTGCAAAGAACAGCTCCAGGCCATGGGAAGAGAAGGTGGCCGGGCGGTGGAAGGGCGTTTTGGTCCCCCCTCCCCCACTGCACCCAAGGCAGGCCCTGCCAGGTAGGCTAGTGGAAGCGAGGGAGGGTGGGAGGAAGAGCAGGAGAGTTCTGGTGGAGCGGAGAGTCACAAGACCCCACTTGCCCCCCTGGTGGCGCCATTCCAACACCTCCCTCCTTGGCCTGCCTCGCCTCGCCACCCGGGGGGTGAGTCAGCCAGCCAGGCTGGGGGGTGAGTCAAGCAGCACATCAGGAGCCGGAGGGTTGGGGCGCCTCAGCGCTTGATGAGGCGGGCAGGCCACGGTGGGAAGGAGGGAGGGCAGCCAGCTGGGACGGCTTATTTATTTATTTATTTAGACATTTTTACCCCACCCTCCCCGCAAGCGGGCTTGGCTTCAGGGCCCGGGGAGGGGCTTCTGGCAGCCACCTGGCTTCCCCGGTCCGGTGCCCCCATGATGGCCCAACCGATGTATAAATTATGTACACTGTATATAGAAATGCTGGATTGGAATCCAGTAGCACCTTAGGGACCCTAACCTGAACAGCCCAGGTTAGCCCGATCTCATCAGATCTTGGAAGCTAAACAGGGTTGGCCTTGGCTAGTATTCATATGAGAGACCTTCAAGGAATAACAGGGTTTGATGTGGAAACAGGCAATGGCAAACCACCTCTGAACATCTCTTGCCTTGAAAACCCTATGGTGTCATCATAAGTCAGCTATGATTTGATGACACTTATCACCAGCACAGCACCTTAGAGACCAACAGTTTTTTTTTTTTGGGGGGGGTATAAGCTTTCAAGAGTCAAAGCTCCCTCTGAAATGATCAGGGCCATAGCTACAGTGGGGCCTCCCAGGGCCCGCCCCCTGAATTCCTGCTAAGCTCCCCTGACTTCCTTGGCAGCCCAGGCCCCCCGACTCTCTGGGCTGCCTGGAGGACTCACTGCTGCCACCTCTTCCCTGCCCCACAGGCCTCTCCTTGCTTTCCCTCACAGCCTCATCATCTGAGGAACAGCTGCTGGGGGAAGAAGAGGTGCACAGCAGCTGAGGCGGCTGCTGCTTCCCAGGGCTCGGCTGCTTAGGGAGGCCACTGCTGCCTCCTCCCCCTCAGCCTCAGGCCATGGCCCTGCCAGGGAAGTTACCTTGACCCATCCCGGTAGAGAATCATTGGTGGCGGCAGCATCAGGAACACCTTCAGCTCCTTGGACCCATCCATGACTGGGCTGTCAGCTCCTTTTTCTCTCACCCTCCTGCCCCCCCAACATCTGACAAGATTGCCAGCCAGTGAGGCCTCCTCCTCTTGCCCTCGTTTATCTTCTCACATTCCTGGTGAGGCAGCCTTGAGAAAAGGACGGGGCAATGAGGAAGTGAGAGCAGCCTGAGCTGCCTTGTTGTTTTTAATTAATTAATTAATTAATTAATTAAAAACAACAAGGCAGCTCAGGCTGCTCTCACTTCCTCATTGCCCCGTCCTTTTCTCAAGGCTGCCTCACCAGGAATGTGAGAAGATAAACGAGGGCAAGAGGAGGAGGTTAAACAACAATAGTTAAAACATTTAATGTAGGGTGCAAGGGGGGGAGGTGGTGGCAGATGTATCTGAGGATGCCTCCCCTTCTCCCAACAAACTGGGCTGGGCCGGGAGTGAGTGGAGGAGGCTGGAGGAGAGCGGAGACTGCATTCCTTCCCTACCCGGCTCCTGTAAAAGGGAGAGCAGCGGATGGCTGGCTGGGGGCTTTCCAAGTGGACGAGCACACAGATGTGCTCCTCTATCACCTTCCCTTCCTGCCTGCCTGCCCTGCCTACAGAGTGAGTGACTCAGCCGGGGGTAGGGGTCCAGGCTGGGGAAGCCACCTCTGGGGGGGAAGAGGAGGAGATCGTGTGCAGCTGGGTGAAAAGTGGTGTGACACTTAATTTAATGAACTTTTATTAAATCAATTAGGTGCCCCCCGAGAAATTTAATTGCCCCCCTGACAAAAGAAATCCTGGCGACAGGCCTGGAAATGGTATACTGAAATACACTAATATAGTAAGACTGTATATAAAATCCATACAGTATGCATACCACAAAACCTACAGCAAAAAAGCCAGATAAACCAAAGTTATGGACAAGAAACAAACATAAACATAAAAACATCCACTCAACCCTCCTCTAGACTGGACCTGTTCTGGCTGATCTTATTCTGAATAGGACAAACCATATCTACCTCAAAAACTGTGTTCTACATATTGACAAAATTGTTAAGCAAGGTGGATGCCTGCCTCTACTTTTCTGGGAAGTCATTCCAGAGCAAAGGGCTAGCAACCAAAAATACAACACAACATGCTGAGACCCCCTCTGGTGCAAAAATAGGTGATTAGACTAATAGGTTATTATTACAGCCAAGAATGACAATCCAATTGACAATGTCTTTGCCAGATTCTCAGATACTGCTGAAATACATTGTCCTTTAGTATTTGCTAGGAGGAAAAAGCTGCATGAGTTTATAGACTAATCACATATGAGTAATTTAATTGGCTATGCAATTAATACATATTTGAGTGTCATATTTAATAGCAAAAAAGGGGGTTCCAAAAATTAAAGCTAATCTAGTCTAACTTCAGTATATTTAAATCTGCAGAAAGTGAGATAATTACTACTGCACTGTAAAATATTTATGGTCATAATTAAAAGCTCAGAATTTTCACTCAAGGCAAATATGACTCAACTCATTGCAGGAGACAATGTTTGATATTTTCCTTTCAGGCTGTCTTTTGGGTAAAGGCAATGTCATTTGAAGTTACTGGTTCCTATAAAAAATAATAATGAACAGTCCACATACAACGATGGGTGAAAATGACAAGGTACCATTTAATATCTTACTTTTTCTACGGAGCTTCATTTAACCTGTCCATCTTTAATGAAGATGAAGCCATACATGGATTAAAACAAATTTAGAGTCCACTGGCATCTTTAAGACCAACAAAATGTTATTCAAAGTATGAGCTTTGTGCATGCACACTTTTTCAAATACATTGGAAGGAAGGTAAGGTTCAAAATTATAGACAGGGGCTGATCAGCAAATTAACATGTAACATGATGATGTTTTAAGATATGCAAAGAGAAAACTAAATAACAAGCTAAGGTTATAAGGTCAACAGTTGTAAAGCAGTAAATATGTCAAAATAAGACTGAGACTCTCTATTCATTCCTCTCAGGCATGGAAGTCACTTAACAGCATTTTTTTTCTTTTTTGAGGTGGCTATAGTGTATGTTATCCAAACATTCCAATATTCCTTGTATTACATTTGGTATTCTAATATGCTATTCTGAAAATATCAAATGTAATTAGCTTGTTATTTAGTTTTCTCTTCACTACCTTTGTACAGGATTAACCCACTCAGCCCAGTCCAGGGTTGCGAGGGAATCCAGTATTTCAGCACATTAAACAATAAACCACGAGATAGTCTATACTCTCTCTGGTCTTCACAACAATTTGCCACCAGAATCAATTTCCAAGAGTTCCCACCTTTCCTAAGGGAAGAGATTCAACCCCTTAGTTGGCATCTGGGACTTAACACATTACTATCACGGTGTTAGCTCTGTGTGGTCAGCGTTAGACACAAGATTTAGCCTTGGAGTTCAATTACACCCTCAGACAATTACAAATAAGAATGATCTTTATTCAGTACAAAGCATAGCACTCAGACTACTAGAGGGTACAAAATAACAAAGCCTGTGGCTATTTTGCCCTTACTACATATTTAAGCAGATTCATAGTTACCAAATTCAGGAACGTCCAAGATAGTCCAAGGTATACAATACAGTTAGATCCCAAGGGATTTTGAAGAGAAATCCCATCTTGCACAGGGTTGCAATCTCAGTCTGTTCAGAGACTGAACAGTAACAAAAGGGTTGCTCTTTCTTCCAAGAGTCAGCATTCCAGGTGCAATAGAACAAGCAATGGCAGGAGGAGAGAAGAGAGCTCACTCCCATAGAGATCAACAGAATTATACCCCAATTCCAGTCATAATTAGCTGGGGCCATCAGCCAATCACGAGCGGACAGGGGTGTGCCCAATGGTTGGTTGCCATAGCTGCACATCAGGTGTGTGTGTGCATTGGCTAGAAGTTTGGGGCCCTGACTGCAGTCAGGTGACCCAGCTTCCAGCTTCTCCATTGCATATGTGACATGGGCCATGTGCCCTAGTGTGGAGCCATAAAGTCTAGCTTTTAGCATAAAGGTGTGAAGGAATGTGGATATATGGCATGGCTATTAAGTTGCTCAGGCCAGCTGGCCTCACCATTTGGCCTGCAACAGGAAATAAAGACACAGCCTGTCATCAGAAAGACATCACAGGAGAAGCCATGTGCATTTAGAAAGCAATATTTCTATACAATCTTAAAACATTTTAATCACGTTACATGTTAATTTGCTGTTCAGCCACTGTCTATAAGTTTGAACCTTAGCTTCCTTCCAATGTCTTTGAAAAAGTGTGTATGCACATGAAAGCTCATACTTTGAATAAAATTTTGTTGGTCTAATTTTGTTGGTTCCACTAAGGAACCACTCTATCAGGAAGTTCTTCATAATGTTTAGCCGAAAACTTTTCATTTAATTTCGATCCATCGGTTCTGGTCCAACCTTCTGGGGCAACACAAAAAACCTCTGTTCCATTCTCTATATAACAGCCCTTCAAATACTTAATATTGCCATCAGTAGTCTCCTCTCCAGGCTAAACATACCCAGCTCCTTCAACCTGCCTCATAGGACTTGGTCTCCAGACCCCTCACCATCTTCGTTGCCCTCCTCTGGATATATTCCAGCTCGTCAACATCCTTCTTAAACTGCAGTGCAAAAAACTAACACAATACTCTGTGAGGCCTAACCAGAATAAAGTGATAGTATCACTTTATGTGATCTGGATACTATACTTCTGTTGATGCACATTTGCCTTTTTAGCTATAGCATCACACTGCTGAATCATGTTCACTGTATGGTCTACTAAGATCCCTAGATTTTTTCACATGTACTACTGCCAAGAAAAGTCTCCTCCATCCTATCATTATGCATATGATCTTTCAGACATAAATGGAGAACTTTACATTTATCTTTGTTGAAATTCATGTGTTATTTTTTGCCCAGTTTTCCAGTCTGTCAAAATCATCCTGTATCTTGCTTATGTCTTTTATTGTATTTGCTGCCCCTCCCAATTTAGTATCTTCTGCAAATTTAATAAGCATCCCCTTCATCCAAGTCATTTATAAATATGTTGAACAACACAGGGCCTAGGACAAATCCCTAAGGCATTCTACTTGTCTCTCCTCTTCAAGAAAATGAGGAACCATTAACAAGCAGTCTTTGAGTGCAATCAGTTAACTAGTTACAAATCCATCTAACAGTAGTAGGATCCAAACCACATTTTACCAACATGTCAACAAGAATATCATGTGGAACCTTATCAAAAGCCTTAATGAAATCAAATAAACTATGTCCACAGCATTCCCCTGATCCAACAAGGTAGTTTGACTATCTATCTTGGGCTATTTTAGAGGCTTCTCGTATGGCACTCTTCTCTAAATGGAATGCATTAGGGTCCACTTATGCCTATTCCTCCTGCAGTTTCTGCATCTATAGAACAATGGTTCATAATGTCATGACAATATCAATTTGATTCATTTCCACTATGTAAATTATGGGCCAATTCAGGCCTAAAAATTGGGAAGGAATTTTTATGGAAGGCATGGACCGATAGGAAGATTTTTACATTGGACCAATTGATAGACTATGGCCCCGGTCACACGGGCAGGAAACTGCGGGGGAGAAGCGTGGCTGTTTGCCCTGGGACAAACTACTGCGCTGTTACGCGATCAGACCTCCCGTGGAGATTCTGTGGAGGTACCGTGGAGGTTCCATGGCAAGGGAGAGGTGCTGATCACAGGACAAGCCGGCGCGCAACGAAGAAGCGCACGCCGCGGCAAACTGTTTTTGTGTGTGTGTACACAACAAATGCGCATGCTCCATTGGGTGCGTGTGCGCATCCACAGAGACTTGGACAAAAAAACCCCACCTTATTTGCAAGGGGACATGGGCGGGCGCCGGATGCCACCGGAAACGCGATCAGACGCCCGCCCTTGCCCCGCAGTTTCCGGAAACTAGTACCTCCAAGGTACTAGTTTTTTGCCACGCAGTTTCGGCTGGAAGCCTCGGTTGAGCCACGGGAGTGCTACGCTTCCCAGATGTGCTGGAGAGAACATAAGAACATAAGAACATAAGAGACGCCAATGTTGGATCAGGCCAAAGGCCCATCCAGTCCAACACTCTGTGTCACACAGTGGCCAGAAATACCAGTGCCATCAGGAGGTCCAGCAGTGGGGCCAGGACATTAGAAGCCCTCCCACTGTTGACCCCCCCCAAGCACCAAGAAGACAGAGCATCACTTGCCCCAGAGCCCCTAGCTATACCTTGTGGCTAATAGCCACTGATGGACCTCTGCTCCATATGCTTATCTAATTCCCTTTTGAAGCCATCCATGCTTGTAGCACCCACCACTTCCTGTGGCAGTGAATTCCAAGTGTTAATCACTCTTTGGGTGAAGAAGTACTTCCTTTTATCCATTCTAACCCGACCGCTCTGCAGTTTCATGGAGTGCCCACGAGTTCTTGTATTGTGAGAAAGGGAGAAAAGTACCTCTTTCTCTACCTGCTCTTTCCCATGCATAATCTTATAAACCTCGATCATGTCACCCCTCAGTCGTCTTTTCTCCAAGCTAAAGAGCCCTAAGCGCTTTAACCTTTCCTCATAGGGAAAGTGTTCCAACCCTTTTATCATTCGAGTTGCCCTTTTCTGCACTTTTTCCAAAGCTATAATATCCTTTTTAAGGTGTGGTGACCAGAACTGCACACAGTATTCCAAATGAGGTCTCACCATTGATTTATATAGGGGCATTATTATATTGGCTGATCTGTTTTCAATACCCTTCCTAATAATCCCCAGCATAGCATTGGCCTTCTTTATTGCAGTCACACACTGTCTCGACATTTTCAGTGAGTTATCCACTACAACTCCAAGATCTCTCTCTTGCTCAGTCTCTGCCAGTTCAGACCCCATCAATGTGTATTTATATTTAGGATTTTTGATGTATGCCATCTGGGCCTGGTGATTTTTCAGTTTTTAAGTTGCCTATCAGTTTTAGGACCTCCTCTCTCATCACCTCAATCTGACTCAGGGATCGCGCCCGGAAACTCCGCCTGTTTTCCGTCTCACTTGTGTGGCTTCTGTTCCGTGTGACCGCAGCCTATGATGTTCTTGTTATTTTCTCAGCTGAGGTCTAGCTATGATTTCACAACTTCTGCTTAATGGCAATGGTCCTTTCCGCATTTGCCTGCCACTCCAGATTTTCTTAGTGTTCAAGTCGAGGCAATTTAAGTCCACAACAAAACAGCATCCAAACAACCTGGGGGAACAGCAGGCTGAAACTGGGTTGAATACTGAAGGGGGTTATGTAATGCAGAATGGGGAAAAACCCGGAATAAAAAGGTTGAACTTGATTTTAGTGCGGAATGGGAAAAAACGTGGATTAAAAAGAAGGTTGAATATGATTTTAGTGCAGAACTGCTTGGAGGACACAGCAGTGAACATGGATTAAAAGGAGAATACAAAAAGGGTCAATATTTACAATTGTAAAATCTGTTGGTATCTAAATATGGCCTGCAGCATCCTGTGTCTCAGAGTTCCCTTGCGTATGGACTTATCTTTAGATATTTGGAAACCTTTTATAGAAATTTTTGTGTAGATCGCCACCACTGTTGTTATATTTTTGTTTCTACTTTATGTATAGCCCCCTCTCTTGTTGCAGGATTTTGAGTTTTTCCCCTTGTAATTTTCTTCTTTTTTTAAAGAAAAAAATTCAGTTGAATTTATAACTCTGAGACTGATTTCACACAAGAGCTGCACCATGGTCGCGCCTCCCTTTGCCCCACTTCTATTGGTGAATTTCCCAGTTGAAGCTGCGTGGCCGCGTTTTGACCCATGGCTTCACCCAATTTTCCCCGCAGTATCGTGATCCTGTTTTTTGAGTATCACGAAACAGCGGGGAAAATTGGGTGAAGCCATGGGTCAAAACGCGGCCACGCAGCTTCAACTGGGAAATTCACCAATAGAAGTGGGGCAAAGGGAGGCGTGACCGCGGCACAGCTCTTGTGTGAAATCAGTCTAATATAATCTCTGCTTGTGTGAGTTCTATGGGAATGAATCAGGAACAGAAGTTGCAACAAAATTTATTCAAATAAAAACCCTCCATTATACAGAGCAATAGAAGATTTGTACAGCTAAACTCATAAGTGTAACAGAAACTTACAACAGATAATGTCTTTGAATTCAGTTAAGCAACTGGTTATTGCTTGATACAACTTTGTGGTGAGCAAAGTCCAACTTTTCTGGGTCTACCAAGCACCAGAGTCTTCCAATGCAGTTGTCTACAAAAAAGAACAACTGGACATCACAGAAAATAGGTTTCTCAGTGACAATACCAGTCATACTAAGTTTACCCCTCCCTTTCCAATTAACATTTCACATACATAAATTTCAATTTCCTTATACACTTTGATGAGACCAGAATTTTATACTCTCCCTGTGTTGTTAGTCTCCACTCATTGACTCCATCCCTACTGGGTTAAACCAATTAGTTCCTGGGGGTATTATACTAACACAAAATATGAGTAGTAACATTTATTTACTCTTTCATACTTTAAAGCAGACAGTCAAATATATAGAATAAAAAGCTCTCTAAACAGACTGATGATCTAATGAGCAATTTATTTAGTTCACTTATTTAGAAATGATTCACACTATAACCTAGGGAGAGGGTCAAACAGCTGGAAAATTAGTCTTTGTGTGTTAAACAACCAGCCTATGCTCACAATAAAATTCATGCAATTATTCTAGCATTATTTCGTATTATAACATTTACCATTATAGAGCAAAAGGCACAATCCTATGGAACAGCAGTCTCTATGCAGCTGTGCATTCACAAAGCAGGCATGTGTTGAAATAACTTACTGAGATATTTCACTGCCTTAGTGCTAGAGCTTCCTGATACCTGATGTCACCAGTGAAATTATTACTAGTGAATTCGTTGGAGTAATAATCAGAAGTAAGTTACTTTATGGTAAACACTGCTACTAAGCTTTAGAGTTCCAGAGCAAAGAAATCTGTCCATTGATTAGCATTTTATACAAAATCAGTTGCTGGCACCATACACATGTTGTACAGCTGCCAGTTACCTTTCATTAACAGTAAGTCACAAATAACTTATTTGAATAATTATGATTATTTCTTCTAACAAATGTGCTTATATAATTTTTATGGGCACCATTTCATTCATGATTAGGACTGATTCAGTTGAAATATTTTAAATTATAATTATAAATAGCATGAATATTTTTTTAATTATATAACAGTAACAATATAAACACACACTGGATATCAACAATAAATTAGTACAAAACAAATATGTATATGGTAAAGCTAATACATGTGCCACACACCAAATATATGTATTGCCAAACATCTTGAATCAGTAGATAACCTAAAAACATTTGCTATCTGGACTTGTGATTTTAAACTTCCTTCTCTTCTATTTCTAACAGTGCAATATACAGTTTTTCTGTATTACTTTCTCACACCAGTTTTTGAAATTTGTAGAGTTTTCTTTAGAGATGGGCATGAACCAAAACCCGAACCAAACCCAGCAAAAAGTGCCCAAACGGAATCAGCTGGTTTCTCCTGCAGAAAGCTGCAGCTAGGAGAAAGAGGGGGGGGATCACCTGGGAAGGGTTAAATAGCTGCAAGCCATTAAGCCCCTCCATTTTGCTCTCCCTACTTTGAAGTGAGGGGATCTAGAGGGATCACAGAAATGGCTTGCATCTATTTCAGGCTGACAGGTGCACCAACCCTGCTCTTAGGCTGAAATAGATACAAGCCATTTCAGTGATTCCTCTCGCTCCATCTGCTTCCCACCACAAGCCACACAAATCTCTTGATAATCATCTGGAGGGTCGTGGGAGGGTCATTGAGGTGAGACGGAATGAACCTCAGTTTGTGAACCACACCCCAGGATATTTCATCACAAAATTAGGTTTGTGACAAGGTTCATGCCCATCCCTAGTTTTCATAAACTTTTATACCACTTTTAAAAATCTCAAATAACCTTTTCCTTGTAAATAGTAAGAACTAGTTATTGAATTCCTGCTTGCTAGAATTACTGCTTCATAAGGGATTATTATTCTTAATCTTCATAGTGAGAAAAAACATACTTTCCCCACATTCCAATCTTATTTGTGTTTTGATCTATTAACATATCACTTTATCTCATTGCTGGTACTAAAGGGGAAGCATCTGGAGCTATCCTGTTACTAATTTTGTTCCAAATTTATATTAAATAATTTATTATACAATTATCCCCTTTACAGAAGCTTTTCATTTCTACACTCTCCAACCATCCCCACACATGTAGGGGCATCTTAATGAAAGCACTCTCCCCTTTCAATAAAGGACCATCCTCTTGTGGCCTAATCCATTCCATAACCCAGAGAGTAATTTTACAGTGATACAGTAGTTTGTAATATTTGGGACTCCATAGCCTTCCTGTTTCCAAGTTAGCTGAACTGATTTCATTTCAATCCTTAGGGTTTTTTTGTCATTCCAAATGTATCTATCAGCTATTAATATTCTTTAAAGGTTTATTGAGAAAGTGCAAACATGTCATTATGCCTGTCTTGCTTGTTTCATTAATCTTTTCAGCAAGATGATAGGTGTTTTTCCTTTATCATCTCAAAATTTGTCTTATTAGTTGAAACTGAAAAAAAGATCACTGCATACTTTTACATCATGGTAATCATCACAAATACCTTACATGACTTTTAAGAGCCTACCTAGACTGAACCCAGATCAGGTGGTTTCCTTCCTTACCCAGCTTATATTACTCCAGAAACTTCATCCAGATGAACATCTGATAAACTATTTCTGGGAAGAACAGACCATCAGGAATACCACCAGAAAAACTATCTGAAAACTGTTCCAAACAAGTGAGAATTTGAAAGCATTTTGCTCCAAGTTATGAAAGATGCAAAATGGAGCTTGAGCTTCTCACAGGGAAGATTTAACAGCATGCTTACATATCTCTAACTTATGGGAAGTCTACTGATTTTATTTGTTCCACCATAATAGCTCTGAGTCACTCTGAACAGGTGTAGATTTCTATATACAGGGCGAGCTTAGCGCACTGCGGATTCACTGAGTTATTTGGCGTGCTTAAATGGTTTTACAACTGGGTATACTTTTGCAATGCATAATGTTTAGCTGCCTTGAAAGCTCATTTCTTGTTTTGACATTTCTAGGAAATCTGTGTGCAAAGCTATCAATATCACATAAACTATCATGACAGCAACTTGAAGCTTGCTAAACTTAAGTTTTGTTTCTCTTCAATTTTAATTACAAGGATTTAAATTAGTTCAAAAGTTGTATGTGAAATTCACCACCATATTACTGTTTCTAAACCATATCATGTTGAGGGCCTACTAAGGATTTAATTACATCTCTCTGGCTTCACATTTTTATAGTGACTAAAGGGAATTTCCATAGAGGTAGAAACCTCTGAATGCTAGTGCTGAGGGACAACACTGAGGGAACGCCTTGGTTTTTATGCCCTGTTTGTTGGGCCCTGTATGAAGTAGGATGCTGGATGTGAAGGAGGATGCAGTAGGACTCTTCTTATGTTTGATGGAACTCTTTTTCTTGGAGTATGCACAAAAAATAGAAACAAATAATTTTCAACAGGTGCATCAAAATACTACAAAGGCTTCAAAAAGATGAAGAAGCTTGTGACATCTAAAAGACTAACACATTTATTGTAGTATAAGCTTTGGTGAGTCAAATCACACGTCATCAGATGCTTAAAGCACAACAATACATCATCTTTTTCTACTGGGATGAAATTCTTAAATTGTTCACCCAGGAAAACTGTTTCCATAGCATCCTTGTTTTATAGACAACTGAAATTATCAATTTCATAACAGGCATAGAGAGTCATTTGGCAACCCCAAGAGGCTGGCAGTGCAGGCAGACAGATATTTGGCACCCCATGAAAAGCAGGCAGAATTATGCACCAGGAAGGCAGGCACTAAATCACGCTCTTTCATATGGTACAGACACATTTTTGTAAGTTACATATCACTCATAAACTCACAAATTATCATTGAGAAAACAAAAGCTTTGTACAAATATGGGATCCAAAAAGTATTCCTTCATAATGGAACAATGATAAGCAGTAAGATTGTGCATCTAAACCTTTCAGCACAGCATCAGGGTTGGAGAATTTACTCTGCTGGTTGGTCAATGCACCTGTCCCTGCCATTTCTGCTGACTCAATTTCCCCCTTCTGCCCCACCCCTAATAATGAATGCTAATTTTCCAATTTGGATAAGTTAAAATAATTATATTAAAATAATGGGCTAACCCCACTAGTTTAGTACATAAAATAATTAAGAGGAAAATCTGAGAAAACAGGATTTTTTAAAACCGACTCAGCTAACGTCTGCCAATGACTTATTTAAACTATTTTAGGATCTTTAGGCTGAATTCAATGCATACACATAAAGAGCCTGGCAATGCTTACAACTTAAATATGGCATCACATTTGTTTCCTACATTTTTACACTGGTAAAATGTTCTGTAAAGGAAAACTATGGCTTGTTCAAGTGCATTCTTGTGTTTGCTTTGTGTTACTTTGTTAGCATCTTTAATATTTATAGACAGTTGGATACAGCATGTACATATTTCTCATACTATTTAATATACATATTTTGCATTATATTACCATATGCTTTATTTCCACAAGTATGCAGATGCTCTCTTTCTGGAATGAGCAGACAGTTATGGTACAGTATGAATTCCTTTAAAAATATAGCTTCTTTTAAAGTAGCAATTAGGCTATATAGTTAAAAACTCAGACAATGTCAAACTCACTGAAAATGTGTTATTTAAAGTTTTAAAAAATCCTTAATTGTGTTTGTCTGTGTCCTTTATAAAGTTTATATCTCTGCTACCTGGCATTACTTTTTATGACACACATGGCCCGGCCCAACAAGGTCTCATTTATTTCAGATCCAGACCTCATAACAAATAAGTTTGACACGGGCCAGAAAATGCGGGGGGGGGGAGGCATGGCTATTTGCGCCGTCGCATTCTGATCCGCCATTATGCAATCAGACGCGATGGCGGTGCTCCGGGGTTTCGTACTTCGGCGCACACTGCAAAGAGGATGGCCGGAGGGAATAGGCGCACGCCGGCACGATCACACCGAATGAGTCCGTCTGCAGCCTGTGGCAAACCATTTGCTAGTAGATCTTTGCAGGTACTTTTTAACTGCACATCTTCGGCGTTGCGTCACGGGTTGGCCATGGGTGTGCTACACTTGCCAGATGTTGCGGTGTGATTGTGCCCTGAAAATCTGCCCAGCATTCTTGCCTTTCGCGTGGCAAATTCTCTGTGTGACTGGGGCCTATGTTGTGTTATACTGGGCTGTCCTCTAGCTTGCTGTTTGCCAACCTCACACATTGTTGTGCTTGCAATATTTAGCAGTAGTTTGAATACTGAATGAGCAGCTCTGTCTCTGCTAAAAGAGCTGCGGCAATGCTGGATGAAGCAACAGCAATCTTCTTTTTCTTTTTGTGAGCTGCAGGCAAAAGCAAATTTCTCCCCAATGGAGACCCAAGGCAGCTTACATCATTCTCCTGTTCTCTGTTTTATCCTCACAGCAACCGCCGTGTGAGGCAGATAAAGGTGAAAGGGGGTGACTGGCCCAAGTTCACCCAGCAAGCTTCCATGGCCAAGGATTCAGACCAGGCTCCTAGCTCCTAGTCGAACACTGCAACCACTATGGCTGTGATAACTCGGGGAGGTTGCTACCCCCCATTTGTTTTTTAAAGGAGGTGATATGTTTCATTCTCCCTGTCAGTTTGGTGTAGTGGTTAGGAGAGCAGTATACAGTGGTTAGGAGAGCAGACTCTAATCTGGGAGAACCAGGTTTGATTCCCCACTCCTCCAAATGCAGCTGCTGGTGTGACCTTGGGTCAGTCATAAATTCTTTCAGAGCTGTTCTCTCAAGGGCAGTTCTTGAAAGAGCTCTCTCAGCCCCACCTACTTCACAGGGTGTCTGTTGTGGGGAGGGGAAAGGAAAGGAGATTGTAAGCTGCTCTGAGACTCCTTCAGGTAGTGAAGGGCGGGGTATAAATCCAATCATCTCCTCCACCTCCTCCTCCTCCTCCTCCTCCTCCTCCTCCTCCTTCTTCCTCTTCCTCCTCCTCCTCCTCCTCCTTTGCTGTCTTTCTTCCCAGTGGGGACCAAAAGTGGCTTACATAATTCTCTATTTTATCCTCACTACTATCCTGTGAGGTAGGCCTGGGTGAGAGTGTTTAACTGGCCCAAAGTCAGCCATCAACCTTTCCTGGCAGAGTGAGGATTCAGACCTGGACGTTATAACTTCCATGCTGCACTGACTCTGATAGGTCAGGGAAGTTATTAAATCTCCTTTGTTTTGTCACGCAAGAGATATCGCTCACCCTCACTGTGCTGCCTGCCCTTGGTGGTTTCTTGTGAGTAAACCTTTCCCTCCACTGCAAATACCAGAGTGTTGTTTGGAAGCTGATATGTGCCAGAATGGTTCATTTTTGGCACTGAAATTCCCACCATCATCCTGAAGCTGGTGGCCAGTTTCCAGATACTTCGCTTCATTTTCCGATGAGTTATGCCTGCCCTAAGCAGACTGCCTCAGGTTCCATTGGAAATAGCAAGGGGACTGGCAGTTTGTTGCAATAACCTCTGGCCAGGATATACAGATTCCTTTCATTTTTGTCACTACAGCTCCCACAATCATGCTAAAGGTGATGGCCAGTATTAAGGCACCTACCTTATCTTTCTGAACAGTGATGCCTGCCAAAGACAGGCAGACAAACAGATGGGTCCTTTTATTATTATAGATGTGTGCCAAAAGCTATATAGAGCAGAACATCACTATCCAGTAGATGCTGTAAATTCAAAGCCAGATAGGGTGTTTTTATTTTAATTCATTTGGCTCCATGGTTCAGCTCCTTCTGGCTTCTGGCCTTTCTCCACAATGGGGACCCAAAACAACTCTTGTGTGTGTAAACTGCCTTCAACTCACAGCTGACTTATGGCAACCCTAAGCTAAACCTCAAGCTGAACATACACAGCTCCTTCAGCCTTTCCTCATAGGACTTGGTCTCCAGACCCCTCACCATCTTCGTTGCCCTCCTCTGGACACATTCCAACTTGTTTATATTCTTCTTAAACTGTGGTGCTGAAAACTGAACACAATACTCTAGGTGAGGTCTAACCAGAGCAGAGTAAAGCAACACCATCACTTCACATGATCTGGACACTATACTTCTGTTGGTACAGCCCCAAAATCACATTTGCCATTTTAGCTACCACTTCACACTGCTGAGTCATGTTCAGTGGATGGTCTACTAAGACCCCGACATCCTTTTTCACACATATTACTGCCAAGACAAGTCTCCCCGACCCTGTGTATCTTCCAAGATCTGCTAAGATTAGGCTATACCATACCATTCTGCATCCCAAAACAACTCTTACATCCTCAATTTTATCCTCATAACAACCCCATTAGTTGGTGGGTTGGGCTGAGAGTGTGTGATTAGCCCAAACTCACCCAGCAACTTTCCCTAGCAGAATGGGGGTTCAAATCTGGGTCTCCCAGATCCTAGTCCAATATGCCAGCAATACGTCATACTTGTTTCATCTCACTGGGTCTACCCTTTTTATTCTCCAGGGAAAATATGTCTATCAAGGGTCTAGTCAGAAGTACCTCATTATTTTGGGAATGAAATTCAACCCACAATATATTTTAACAAGTTGAAGACCTGAAAGGACTTGCAGCAAGAATCTCACATTCCCATCCCTCATTATGTACTCTTTTCCTTTCTCTCTCTTTTTTTTAATTTTAAGTTTTAGCAAAATCAGATACAATCGTAACATAGTGAAAAATTCAATTAAACAATAGGTGTTGCAAGATATACAATCCAACTTTAAATACATGGTGGTTACAGAATTTGTATTCATTTAGAAACCTTGTTTAATATTATCTCTTATACAACTATTTGTTCATAAAAAACAAATATCATGTTCCAGTTAAATGATTAAATAGACTTGTGTTATTGAATTTGTCCCTGTCTTTGATACCTTTGGGAATGAGAAAAGAGGAGAAGGAAAAGAGAAGATGCCTATATGTAGAGGGAGAAAGTAACCAACGATAACTCAAATCCATTTGTGATATTGGGACAACTCAGGTGAAAGAAATTGTTGCCTAGATAGGTAGTCCATTACAACGAACCATTTGTCCGCCTTTGCCTTAAATAAAAAAGAAGAAGCTTTTTCTTTATTGGTTAAGATATTTCCCAACTACTTGCATGAGTGGCATAGGGAGCTGAATATAAATAGAAAATATGAGTATACATGCAGAGGCCCCACTATTCCCCCTTTCTCTTACCTGAAAGCCCCATAGCCTCTTGCCTTTTCCCACCTCCTTCTGTCCCTCCCACCTCCCAGCCAACCTACCTTTATCTGCCCCTGTGTTCAGCTTTCCCTCCTTCCCTGCACCTGGCAGCCTCTCCCCAGAGTAACAATTCCCCAGTTGCACAGTGACTGCTGAGATTGGCCCATTTGCACTGGGGAGAACCTGCAAGGACTTGAGAGGGGCACTTCACTTTCTCCCCACACTATTTCCTCTTTCCCTCATCCTAGCAGCTCCCATATTCTCATATTTCCCTGCTTCCTTAACTCATTCATGACTACCCACCAATCTACCTTTTTATCTGCCCCCATCTCATTTATTTGCTGCATTTATAGCCTGCCTTTTCCCACAATGGGAACCCAAAGCAAACTTATATCATTCTCTTCTCTTCCATTTTATCCTCACAACAGCCTTGTGAGACTCTGCAGACCAGGAATGAAAAACGGTGGGAAAGGACCCTGCCACCAGCCCACCCTGGCCTCACTCCCCAAAGGAGGGAGGGAGGGAGGGAGGGAGGGAGGGAGGGAGGAAAAGACAGTGTGCCCAACTGACTTGGGCTAGTGCTGCTTTCCTTATGCGGCACAGGGCTTAGGTGGGTTGGCTACTGACTCCTTTGCCCTGTGTGGAGCTCAGGTGGGCTGGGCACCACTTCCCTTTAGCACGGGCTGGGAGCTGCCTCCTTTGCCTCGTGTGAAGCTCAGGCAGCACAACCATTCACTGCTTCATAGCCTATCCACCCCTCATAGGTGCTGCTGCCTTCCTTGCCTTGTGCAGGGCTTGGACAAACTGCACTGCCACCTAGTTCACTGGGGTCCAGAAATGCATGGAGATATGAGGGTGGAGCCTGGGAGAGTACTTCAGTGGGATATAATGCCATGCAGTCCACCTTCCAAAGCAGCCATTTTCTTTAACAAAAGTGAAACAGATCTTTAGTGATTTATTTAGTCTGAAGATCAGTTGTAATTCTAGGAGATCTCCAGTCCCCACTTGGAGGTTAGCAACTCTATACCTCACCTCAAGCAGTGTGGGCAGGCCAGGTGCTGCTGTATCCTTGATTGGGCTGAGTGTTTTTGCCTCCCTCGCCTCATGCAGGCCAGGAGCTGCCATCTGCCTTGACTCACATGGGGCTTGGGTAGGTGCTGCCATCTCCCTTGCATTGTGCAGAGCTCAGGCAGGCTGGGTGCTGCTCCTCCTCTTGCCTCATGCAGGGCTTGGGCAGGCCTGGGCACTCCCTGTGCTTCTGCCTCACCCACGGCTCAACATATAGGACCGGGGGGGGGGGGGGCACAGTTCGTATAGTCAACAGAAATGAATAACAAAATGTAATTGATGCAAAAAGCGCTTATAATCTTACAAATTGTAATCTTACAAATTACAGAAATAAGGAAAGTCAGAGCATATAATATGATCTTTTTGTAAATTTCCAATTTCAGATGGAAATTTACAAAAATATCATATTATATGCTCTGACTTTACTTATTTCTGTAGTTTGTAAGATTACAATTTGTAAGATTATAAGCACTTTTTGCATCAATTGCATTTTATTTGTTATTCATTTTTGTTCGCGCAGGGCTCAGGCGGGTCGGGTTTCACCTCTGCTGCCTCACCTCAGGTGGGTGGTGCCACCTCTCCCACCTTGCTCAGCCCTTCTACAAGACTGGCCCAGCCTAGGTGCAGAGGGGATATCAACTCACTGGGAGGCACCCCGTGCTCTTAATGACCAATCAACCCTTGCCTGTGAGGGCAGTTAGGCTAAGAATGTGTAACTGGCCGATGGTTACCCAGTAAGCTGCCACAGCAGAATGGGGATTCAAGGTCCTAGTCTGAAATTAACCACTACATTACACTGGCCTTTGTGCAGCAGGTGCTATCGGACAGTAGCAAGCAGACAGGCTTGGGTGGGGCATGCCAGTCACATGGTATCAAGTTGCTCAGTGGCAGCTGCTCCCCACTAGGGTTCCCAAGTACCTACCTACGATCCGGCGGGGGACACATGCTTCCCCGCTGGACGATTCTTGTTTGGAACACAGGCGCTGCACTATTCCGTCGCCCAGATGTGACATAGGCACGTAGCTGGGCGACGCTCTGGTAATGGGACTGGAAACTCGATGGTATTTTTGGCTTTGGATTTGGCTGATTGAGAATTAGAATATGTGCTGATGCTGAAATCTTGCACTGATTTGGCCTGCACTGAAATTTGGGGTTTGTGCTGTATGTGACCTTTATATGACGAGAAGAAGATCAAGTCCAATTATTGTTATTTTATTAGCACTTGTGTGTTGGTTACACTAGAAGCTCAGAACTATGTTAAAAGGGAAACAAATAGGATGGTGTGTATCTAATGATTTTCCTCCTCTATTTATTCACATTTAAGTAAAGGTTCCCTTGCTCAAAAGCCAGTCGAATCCGACTCTAGGGTTGTGGTGCTCATCTCCGTTTCAAAGCCGAAGAGCCAGCACTGTCCAAAGACATTTCTATGGTCATGTGGCTGGCATGACTAAACACCAAGGCGCACGGAACGCTGTTACCTTCCCACCAAAGTGGTACCTATTTATCTACTTGCAATTTCTTGCTTTCGAACTGCTAGGTTGGCAGGAGCTGGAACTAGAGATGGGAGCTCACTCCGTCATGCGGCACCCGGGTCTCGAACTGCTGAACTACTGACCTTCCACAGCCTGCAGTTCAGCCTCTTAACCACTTGAGCCACCGCATAATCACATTTAGGATTATTTAAAAGGGGAATTTATCAGACAGTGATACATTTTTCAAGTATTGTAAAAGAAGGAGTGTTAGCTAGGAATATCTCTTTTTTTTCTCCAGAGACCATTCATGGGCTTTAGCAGTTGCACAGCAAGCAGACAGTCAACAGGCAAGCTTTATCCTTGAGAAATAAGCTGTCTTGGGCAGCTGTAGTTTAATAGAGTTGCCAACTCTCGGTTGGAAAACTCGTGGACATTTTGGGGTAGATCCTAGAAACTGTGGGGTTTGGGGATGGGAGAGACCTTGGGGGGGTATAATGCCATTGTGCCCACCCTCCCAAGCTGCCATTTCCTCCCCCCCCACCAGTGACCTCTTTAGCCTGGAGATCAGTTGTCATCCTGGGAGATCTTCAGGCCACACCTGAATGTTGGTAACCCTAGTTTCTAGCCAGGGTGTTTTGAAATAAGGTGATCTCCCCAAATATATTCCAAGATAGTACTGGCCTATGAGAGAGATGTAGGTCTGAGCCAGTTCTTAATGAGAACTAGAAATGCCTTTCTTAACTGGAAAAAAATTTCCTACTGCCTAGCCAACACATTCTATTAATCTTGTCAGACAGAGGTTCCATCTTCTCCCACTCACCACCCACCCCCAATAGAATGTTAAGGCAACAACAACAATGAAGATCTTTGCAGATACTGACGGTCTAATTAGCAAATTGTTTAGCTGAGTTTGGGGACTTAGCAGATGGGTAAAATGCAAAACAACTGTAATTATGTTTCGTAGCTATCAAAACGTGGCGCTATCGTTTAATCTCAGGATTCTTTTCCATATGACCATATCCCGAAATGTAAATTATTGTCACCTGTAGACTTCTTGGTGATTCTAAAAGTACTAGCATAGCTGCTGTAGATTATGGTGATTATTCACACAAGCATACAGATGGAGGCAGAATACTTTTTCTGTTACAGCGTTGGCAAATTTTGACTGTTCGAATAAACCTTAGCAATCAGGGGTAAAATCATATATTATGTGTATTTCTGTGATTTTCTTTTTTTAAAACACACAGAGAAGCTGTTGATACTGCAAATGGGAAACTGGCACAGAGTGAGACCCATTAGTGTGCCAACTCTGAGTAGGGAAATTCCTGGAGATTTGGAGTGGAGATTGATCTCTTTAGTCTGGGAATCAGTTGTAGTTCTGCGAGAAGTTCAGAACCTGCCTGGAGGACCTGTTGCCTGTAACTGATGTCCAGGTGGCCAAAGATGCACCAAAGATTCCACTGTTTGCGATGTGGCCTTGCATGTTTTCTGCCTAGCCAACTCCACCTTGTTTTCTGCCTAGCCAACTCCATGCTACTTTCGATGCTCGAGGAGGCTGGACCAGATAAGGCAAGCATCAGGAAGAGAAGACCAATGCATCCCCGATGCCTCATCCAGCTGTTCTGAAGATGCTCATTAAATCACAGGGCTTCTCCCCATCCAGACAATGAGGCATATATTCAGGCCCAGTTGACAATGCTGTGGTCCACGATCCACACTGATCTGAGAAGACCTGAAGGGGCTGAAAGATACAAACATTAGCAATCCTAGCTGAGCTGTGAGCATATGTATGTAAGTATGTAAGCCAATTGCTGATTTTGTGAATGTGATCTGCTGGGAGACATAGCTCCCAATGTGGCTCCAATGTGAAAAGAGTGCACACTACATTCTAAGGGATAAAGCCTCAAGGCTGTAATGCAAGTGTGCATGATGCTGACAAACTGGAACCTCGAAAGCAGGACCTGTTCACATGTACAAAGAGGGTGTCAGGAGAAGAGGGTTGTATCTGGATATAATCATAAATGAAGCAGATCAGACAGAGTTGGCTGAGGGGGGATGCCAAATGAAAGAGGATCTGCATGCCCCATCCTCACCAGTCGATCTTGGACTGCCACAGACTGACATGCTGCTCATTGCCCCAAGTGGTGACAAGCCTGCAAGATAGAGCCCTCCCAGACTGGTCATGGTATGAACCAGTGAGGACTTTACTACAATGAAAACCCCCCAAAAAGGCTGGAATAAAAGTGGCACAGAAAAGGGTGACCTCAAAGGAGGACCAGCAGGTCTGCAGGAGTTGCTGACTCATAACCACAAAAATGTGATTAGTGATGGGCTTCTGGGTGTCAGGATCAGAGAGTGAAACCCTCCTCCATCCCTTGATGGCCATTCAGGCCAGGAAGGAGTGGCAAGGATTGGCAAAGCTGAGGGCCTTGCTGTAAAAGGATATGGCTGCCAAGTGGACCCCCATGGTCCTGGTGGAAAGCCCCCATGCCCTCAAGTATGCCAGATAGTGCAGGACCATAGCCTTTGTGGCCGGCCAAGACCACTTGCCTATAGAACCTGTAAAATATAGGAATTCAGAAACAGAGCAAGAGTAGGACTAGTGTGTAGATGCCAAGTGTCCAACAACAACTCCAGAAATTAATCTGGATGTTGTTTTGCATTGGGAGCCAGTGTACAAAACCACTCATCCTGAAATCAAGACAATGCATCTGTGATGTCATTACTGGTTCCTGCAATGTCACATGCTGATAAAAAGATGTCAAACTCAAGGCAGGTTAGGACAAAACTGTGAACCAGGAGCATGACCCGCTCAGGGTGTGAGGACTGCCTATTAATGACCCAGACAACAGCCTGGTTGTTACAGCAGAAGAGGACACACTTATTACAAAAAATGTCCCACCACATGATGACAGCTGCCAAAATGGGAAAGAATTCCAAAAAGGTAAGGTCCTTCAAGATATCCTTACCGGTCCATAGCAATTACCAACACCTGGCACACCAGCACTACACAAAATTCGTGCCAAAATCAGTACTTCCTGAAGAATCAGAGTGGACCTGGAGAGAGTTGCCCAGGTCAAAGGATGATCGTCAAACAGTGACCCCATTAAAATCTCTCAGAAACCTAAGCCAAACCTGTAGATCCTCCCTAATGTCACATGTAATGCTAATGTGGTGATGAAAAGCATGGACCCCTGATATGGCATGGGCCAGTTACACACAGAAGGCACACGTAGAGAGCATAACTCTGCAGGCAAAGTTGAGATTAGGGATGGGCATAAACTACATTTTTGCGGTTTGGTTCATAGTTTATGGCTGAACCATGAACCAAACTGAACCACAAACCCATATGAACTGGGAGGGTGGTTCACAAACTGACCCAGTTTGTATTGAATCATGAGCCATTTAAAGCTTAACCCCCTGCTTTCTGCTCTTATCACAAATATTGGGCAGTTTGTGGTTTGCAAGCTGAAGAACCACCACAAACTTCCACGAATTTTTATGCAGTTCTTTCTCCACAAAAAAAACAGTTGTTTGTTTTAAGCATCTGGGAACCATGCTGGATAATGGTTTCTATTATAAGATCAAAAACCTCTGCTACATGCCCCAACTACAAATAGAACTTACCAAATTGCTCCCAACTCACTGAAAAACTCAGGCTTGTAAGTAAATCGTACCTTTGGTCATTGACCAGGCCTCCCACTCTAGGGATTCTCTAAGCTCACACCGGCTAGTTTGTGTGATCTTGAATGGAAGGTAACCTATGGGGAAATTCTCTCAATGGCCCACACACCCATGGAGGGAGAAGACCTAATTTTAGGCTGCCCTTAGCTGACCCCTCCTTCCTGGTAAGGCACCAAGCCCCTGGTGCCACCCACAGTGATAATCCACCCTGTTAAAGGTGAAGAATCCTGCCCCCTGTGGATCCTACCCCCCTCCCCCAGCTGGCCAAGCACTTGATAAGGGTACTGGAGGATCCCAGCCAGTGCTGGGGCCCTGGCTCCAAAGACTGATGCCGTCAAGAAGATCTGGCCCTTGATGATGATTGCCCAACTCTCAGCTGTCCTGGGTCTTTAAAAAGGAAAAAACAACCTGTCTGGCTTCAATCAAGCATGAGGGATTTCTACAGGATGGGGACTGAAAGCCCAAACACTGGAGCCTTCCAGCTGATATCTGCCCCAGTGAGAACCATGCTGCTCTGAACTACCCAGCCAGCTGACCACATGGAGAGCTTGGTCACTTGAAATGGTGCATACTTTGCTCCACAAAACCGCCCCATGAAAACTGGGACAAAGGTCCCCAAGGTAGCCCTTTAAATAGGATAAGGGAAGGGTGTCCACGCCACCGCAGCCACCTGCAGTCCTGCCCAGTGTGACGCAGCCCTTACATACAGGACCCTCCCATTGCTGCTGCTGGACCCAGCCCACCAGACCATGCATCTGAATCCAATCACATGGTGCCCTCTGGCGATCCCGCATCCCCAGAACCCGCAAAGGTGGCATCAGTGTAAGTTCCATTTGTGGCATCTCAGTCAGTAAGTCATGTGAAAAGATTCATACTAATTGATATTCTCATGGTGAGAGTTTGGGGACTCTGTGCCCATCTATAGTTTTCCACCTCTAGATTTAGAACTATCTAGCAATAGCCAGGCTGAGGGATTTTGTCTCAGGAGCTGCCACTTGTTGATTCTTCCTGTGGGTGCTTTGACATACCTTTTTTTTTCCCTCATGGTCCCATTCAACTGGACTATCAGTTTTATAAAGAACCCCATGTTTGTTATCTTAATTCTTTGTAACTAATTGTGAATACCTTTGTAAATCGTAGGCAGGAAAGATTGCTTCATTTCCTCCAGCAATTTAACACTGTATATCTGACTTGTGAGGTAAATGTATGAAATAACAATACTACCATGTGTGTTCATTGTCTCTTGAACCCAGGACTACTGCTGCATAAGCAGGTGGCAGCTGTGGCTAGAAGTGCCTTTTATAAGTTTGGGCTGTACCCATTCCATGGCAGAAAAGATCTGGCCACTGTGCTACATGCCCTGGTTACATCTAGTTTAGATTACTGCAATGTACTCTATGTGAGGCTGCCCTTGAAGACTATCTGCAGCCAAACTAGAATATTGATTAGAGTTTGTCACAGGGACCACAACAATCCAGTCTTGGCCCCTCTATACTGGCTCTCAATCTGTTTCCAGGCACAATTGGAGGTTCTGGTGCTGACCTTTAAAGAGCTATGTAGTTTTGGACCCACACACCTAAAGGACTACCTATTCTCTTATGAACCTACTTGACCACTACAGCCATCTTTTGAGGCCTTACTTCAGAAGCCTTACCTTCTGCAATTGCACCAAAACTTTGGAACTCTTTCCCCAGAGAGGCTCATCTGTCTCCTTCTGGTACCATCTTCTGTCAGCAAGTAAAGCATTTTGTTTCTTCTGGTGTTCCCTCAGTGATTCCACCCTTGGCCTACATTTTCCTTGTTTTTTATGGTTTTTGGTGAATTTTAGCTTGGTTTTAATTCTTTAATGATGTGTTTTGATTGTTTTAATTAGTTTTAAAACATGTTTTATTATGTATGGCTTTAATTTGTAAGCAGCGATGGCAGAAAGGTGGAGTATAAATTTTGTAAACAAATAAGTTTGAGAGTTTTCCTGTCAAAATTAGGTATTTGAAATGTCTGTCAGCTATGATTTGTCACTTAAGACAAAGCCAGTATGGATCTTGGTAATGGATCTTGGTGTGTTGCATCAAAAACATGTGGAACAATACCTAACATTATATAGATCTGAGTCATCTTAAGGTACCTATTGACAAGCTCACCCTATTAAGTTTCAAAATTCAGATATGGGTTTTACATTAATATTTTACAGAGGTTTACTATCCATCATGAATATATGGAAAAGCTATAATGTCAAAGAGACAGGCAGGTTCTGTGTGGGAAATGCTAATTCATTTGACTTGAGAGAAAGAATGCATATTTGTATGATTTAAACGTCTGTCTTGAAGGCTGTCTCCCTTCACAAGAAAAAGGCCTAGGAACACTGGCTGCATACATATCTCTAGGATATAGGAATTGTTGTGAAAAAATATTGCTTGAATAAAAAGAAGTCATAATGTAGTCTTCAATGTTATTAATAACAATGCAGCGACTATACATTACTTGTTGCCATGGGATACAGACAGTTGACTGACCAAAGATATAAAGGTGACCTGGAGACATGTGTTTTACATGCTTTTCAGTTTTCAAAATGATTAAATATGTTTGCTTACTAGAACTGCTTGAAAAATACATCACCATGAGAATACCAATTCTTATGAAAATTGAAGCATGCAAGGAATGAAGGTTCAAGGATGAAGCACTTCAGTCCACCAATATGAATCAAGTGATACATCAACAGTCTTCAGCACTCTGTCATTGTCAGCTAGTGGATCTCACCAACCATGCACAGTAAAATGCATGTCTAGTCCCAGGTAAACAGGCATGAGTCTTGGGAAATGGGAACATCATTCCTTCGGGGTTTAATTAATTTTTTAAAAAACAATCCTGTATAATAATGTAGTATATGGTATAGCACTTTCCCTAAGTGCTCAGCACTTAGAATAAGTAGTTCTTCACCAGGTTTCTCGGATTGTCAGATGAGCCTTCCTTGGAAGTAAAACACTATGCAGATAGTTCCTTCCTTCTGTACCAGGCAAGACCTAGATGGGTTGAAGGTTTCCAGGCAGTGACCCTCACAGATTCAAACTCGATGTAATTTAGGAGGCTGGAAATTCAAAAAGAGTGGCTGCTTTGATTTTACATTTCTCTTTGAATGGGATTCTATTCTTTTTCTAAGGGCAGTGTGAATTATTACTACCCAGATCCACAGATTCTTGTATGCAGCAGCAGGCCATATGCACGTATTTTCCTGTGGAACAGATAATTGGTACTGGTTTGGTGGGGAGAGAACAGATCTCAAAGAATGCATGAATTCATAACAAGGAAGAAACTAAGGGTGTGCAATTTTTTAACGGGTATTTTTCAGTTTGGGTCTATTGGGCCCAAAAAAAATTCAGGATTCCTGAAAAATCCCAGATCCAGATACTGTTATGGTATTTGGATCTGGGATTTTTTTGAAATCCTGAATATTTTTGGGTTCAATAGATCCAAACAAAAAAAAAACCCATAAAAATACTAGCCCAATCCTGGGGCTGGCTTGGCTTCTGCAGCCCGGTTTAAATTGAGCTGCAGGAGAAGGCAGCACAGAGCTGTTCCAGTGGGAAGCAATCAGCTCCTAATGGGCACAGCCGATCCTGGCTGGGCTGCCCTCTCCTGCTGCGCGGCTTAAACCTGCCCAACAAACAGATGAGAGGTGGGAGCAATATGGTCTTGACTCTTCACTGTTTTCAGATCTACCTGAAATCCCCAAATATATTTTGGGGGTTTTCAGAGCCCCCCCCCCAGTTTTCTGGAAAATACTGATGAAGTATTTTTCAGGTATATATTTAATATACTGATATTTTAATATACTGATAAAAATAATGATAAGGTGCTTTTCAGGTATATTTTCAGCTCTGAATGCACACCATTAGAAGAAACACAGACTTAGAGGGTCACAGTGTTAAACGAGTATCAGAATTACAGATGCTGCACATTTCACGCAAACATGTTCAGTGGTTTAATATACAATTTCCAACATTTGTGGCAATCAGCCAGTTCTCAGAACTATTCAGTTCAGCACAGAATGACTTAAAAAACTGCCAAACAAAATGGCACCAAGCTTTGCAAAACAGTATAAGTTTGAAAAAGCTGTTGATCCAACCACTAATACTGTCAGGAACTTATATGACCATGAAATGATAGGATTTTTTTAAAAAACAGCATTTATTTATGACTGATTTATATGTGATGGTAGTAGAACCACTGGGCTTTGTGAGAATGCACGTGTGCAAAAAGCTGATTGCTCTGTCCTTTGCTGTTAGGAAAGAAAAAGTGGGAACCCACAATGAAACTTGTGGGAGGCATCTCACTTCCCCCTCTCCCACTATTTCCTCTTTCTCCTCCTAAAAGTCCCCATAGTCTCTCCCTTTTCCAGCTTCCTTCTCTCCTTCTGGGTTGCCAACCTCAGGGCGGGAGCTGGAGTTCTCCTGGAAGCACAACAGATCTCCCAACTATAGAAATCAGTTTCCCTAAGGGTTGCCAGACTGAGGCTGGGAAATCCCAAGAGATTTCAGAGGGGAGCCTTGGTAGGGTGAAGTTTGGGGAGGGAAGCAACCTCTGCAGGGTATAATGCCATAAAGTCTACCCTCCAAAGCAGCCATTTTCTCCAAGGGAATTGATCTCTGGAAAGCAGTTGTAATTCCTGGTGATTTCCAGCGCCCACCTGGAGATTGGCAACTCTAGTTCCCCTGGAGGATATGGCTGCTTTGGGGTGTGGACTTCATGGCATTATACCCCTCTGAGGTTCCTTTCCTCATCAAACCCCACCCTTCCCATGCTCCCCCCAATGTCTAGGAATTTTCTAACCTCTTTCTCTCCTCTTGGCAATCCCCATATCCTCTCCCTGCCTCATTCTCGCCTTCTCAGCCATTCATCAAACTACCTTTTATCTGCCTCCCATCTTCAACTATATTTATTCTTTATATACTTCATTTATACCCCATTTTTTTCCACAGTGGAGACCAAAGCTGCTTAGATTATTCTCCTCTCCTTTTTATCCATGCAACAACCCTGTGAGGTAGGTTAGGCTGAAAGTATGTGACTTGTCCAAAATCACCCAATCAGCTTCCACAGCAAGACGGGGATCTGAACCTGGATTTTGCAGACTCTACAACACACTGGCTTTCATAGAGTGGCTGCTGTTGAACAATAGCAAGCAGCCAGGCCTACTTGAGTCATGCAAGTCAGGTGACATCAAGTCACCCAGAGGTTGCTGCCAGGCCTAGGATTGTCAACCTCAAGGTGGGACGTGGATGTCCCCTAGTATTACAACTGAACTCCAGACATCTGTCCCCCTGAAGAAAATGGCTACTTTGGAGGGTGGACTCTATGACATACTATCCAGCTGAGGCCTCCTCCTTCCCCAAATCCTGCCCTCCTGTGACTCTACCACTAAATCTCCAGTAGGGCTGCCAGACCCCCTGGTCTGGTGGGGTTTACATGCTTTTTTGAGGGTACAACCTGCCACCGGCCAGCTGGCTGATGGGGGAAGACCCACCCCCAAGCCTGAACACCCACAGCTACCCTTCTCCCTTCTCTCTTGAGAGAGGGGAGGGAGAGGTGTGGCTTGCAAGATTGCCTCTTGCAAGGCAGGAGCGCTTGGCCCCCCCCATTTAAAGTGAAAGGGAAAAGCGGGGACATGATGACGTCATGCAGAGTGATGTCATCATGCTGGGGGTGGCCATGCCTCTCCTGGAATGCCCCCTAATCCCCCCACCAGGGAGAAGATTGGACCTGGCAACCCTAATCTCCACTTCAGGAATTTCCCAACTTGGTGCTGGTAACCCTAGCCCTGATAAGTTCTCTCTCAAATGCCAAAATAGGCCTGGAAAGGGCCCTTCCCCCTGCCTTTTTCCTCACATAAACCCATCTTGGAATACTGTGGTTGCCTAGCAACAACCAGTGAGGCAATCCGCTGCTTAAAGCTACAGGCACTCCTTTTATCATTTTCAGATTTTTTTAAACTGTCCAATGTATTTTTTTTTAGATTTCACATTTTTCTGCAACCCAGGCACTCCTTTTATCATTTTCAGATTTTTTAAACTGTCCAATGTATTTTTTTTTAGATTTCACATTTTTCTGCAACCCAGGGCCCTTTCCAGGTTTGTAGAAAGATCTGTCTTGTTCAATCACAGCTCCAGTCACTGGATTTAAGAATTGAAACATAGGCCGACTTTGCTGTTAAAATATAAGATACATTGAAGCAACTTGCCAAACAGCCATTATGGCTTACCCTATAATGATTGGCTGTGTTGGTAATGGATGTGTGGAATCAGTATTGGGAAGCACAAAAGCAGATGGACAAATCTGTTGAAAATATATGCAGGTACCAAGGCAGTAGCAACAATTGCTGTATTTTGGCACACAAGGAACTGTTTGATGCACGGTGATATGGAGAATGATGAACAGACATGGAAAAATCCTTGATAGAGTCTTAGTGGCAAAGGCACAGGGCTGATTGCTCTGTCACCATTTCCTGGTGTGCATGCCATTTTAGTTCCAGAAGCTTCTATGAACCCTAGAGCAGATGAAGCAACGCCATCCTTAGCTGCAAACTGAACAAATAGAATGAAATCTGATGAAATGTATTACTACTACTGATTAAATAAAACTTTTATGAATGAGATACAAAAATATATTTCCTGATCACTGTCCTGTGGTTTATTTTGCCACCTACAGTGTGATACTAAGCAGACTTAAGAGCACTGAAGTCAGAAAGGTATCATTTTGGATAGGACTGTGCAGTTTGGAACATAAAGCTGGTACATTGTTGTAGCTATAAGCACCAAGATCCTCAAGGCATCTTGCAGCTCTTCTAAGAATTTAATGCACCTTTTTAACAGACCATTACTGTATGTTTCAAAGAGCGAATGAAAAGATCTGCATGAAGGGAACTGAGAATCTATTTTGGAAAAAATGAACTCTGTGTGTGGTGGCTTTTGCAATGAGGAGTCTTTCTATACTGATAACATTCCTAATCTGTGCCTAATATTCATCGACTAACAAGTGTAATCATAGTGAGATTTGCTCTTCACCATTAATAGTAAATAGTGAACAGAACAATTCTGTATTTGTACATCTCAGGTAAAATTTGCAAATGAGCTCTTTAACAATGAGTCAGAATTCAGTGACTGAGAAAATTTGTCAAGTGAACAAATTGGGGAAATGTGGTAAGTCTCCCACACTGCTCATAAATCATCAGGCTCATTGGGCGCCAGTGTTCTCTGAACTTTTGTACTTTCAAGGCACTTGATTCATCTCAGCACCCCTACGGCTATTTCTTCAGACAAAAGCACAAAAACCTGGAGGTTTCTTTCTGTATAGCAACTGTGTGAGAGAGAAAACCACACAGCCACAATTCTCCACCCAGAAAACAAAAGGAACATATACCTGAATGCCCTGAACTGACTCAGACCTGTCCACTTATTTTCTCCAAACAACCCATGTGAATTGGGCTGTACCCAGATAGAAAGACTATAGCAGTCAACTGCTACTCCTTCGCCATTTTTATAAGCCAGTGCTAGCCGCTGTAAATTGTATCTGTGCATAGCCTCCATAAGAACTCAGTTAGGCTGCTTCAAGACTGTTTAATGAATGCTTACAAAGCAGAGGCATTTGAAGTGTTGAACTGACTTTTCCAATTTATCTTCTAGTTTTTAAATAGTAAAAATGGAGATAGGTGATAAGTATGGTGGCTCGATAGATTAGGTGATAAGTATGGTGGCTCGATAGACTAAAACATGCTGCCTGTGTGGTGGTGCCTCTCATCTTGACATCAACATAAAGTAAGCTAGTGTAGTATCACGGCAATACAGGAATAAAATCAGAAAAGCTTTGATATTAGCCTACCTTCCCCATAAAGAAATAGCCAGTGATTATTAATGAAGAATGAATTAATTTTTTTTAAGGAATGGTGGCTGGTTAATGTCAGGCTTTCTGGTTATGGGACTGAAACAGCCTTGGCCACCCTGGTGAATGACCTGCACTAGGACAGTCAGTGGGAGCGTGACTCTATTCAGGCTGTGGTCACACGGGCACAGTAATTCCGCTTTGTTCCCGCTTTAATTTAATCGGGAATATTTTTCTTCAGGACGGGCTGATTAGATGCAGCCGGCCCCACCCACTCGCCTGAAAATCCTTCCCCTCTCTCCGCCCGCCTGCCCGCTTGCCTGCCAGCTCACCCGGGTGGCCCAGGAGACAGCTTGAGGACTCAGCGGCACTTCCTGAATCTCTCTCAGCAGGGGGAAAGCCTGGCGAAGACCAACGGCCCCGAGATCCCAGCAGGGTCCGCTCCACAGAAGCCCTTCCCCCCGCCACAGCTGCTGCCAAACCCAAAGGCGCACAAAACTGCTGCCTCATGCTCCCTGTGCCACCACCGCCTCCTCTTCCACCTTCCCTCCCTTCCAAAGCCTGCCGCAGCAGCTGCTGTTGTCGCCCGGAGCGCCTTGCAGAGGACTTTGCTCGTCCTCCCGGCTCAGGCAGAAGCCTGGGGGGGGGATCTCATTGTGGGGGGAAACGGTCAGACGGCCCTAATCGCAACCATTGTGATTGATGGCTGTCCAGATAGGCGAAATCGCTCGTTCAAAGCGCGAGTACAAGGAAAACACCTGTTCCAACGGGTGTCAGAAAACGCGGATAAAAGACCAGAAACCGCGGGACTAAGCCCACTTCGGTGCGGGAGGCGAGTTTGCCAATACGAACAGGAAACTTTAATGTGCAAGGGATCAGCAGCAAAGCCCGCACTAAATGTCCGTGTGACCTGACCCTCATTCTCCTGGACCTCTTAGCAGCTTTTGTTTTGATAACTCTGTTTCTTTGATCCAGGCCAGTGTTATTCCACTTCAGAATTTGGTGTGGGTGGGAACAGAGAGAAAGGAAGTTGTTGTCACTGCAGCTCCAGACAGAGAAAAAGAACTGTTATTAAACGGAGTTTCTGTTTGAAACTATTATGGTATCTTTGTGTACCACCTTTCTGGGCTGGGATTTTGAGGTGCCATTTTGCAGTGGTGCTGGTCCTACCAGGAGGGTAGGTTACTGGGTACTGGGAAACTGCTGCCCTTTGGCCTGTAGTGTCCCACAAGGCTCCATCTTGATTCCCATGCTCTTTAATATCTACATGAAAACACTGGGTGAAGTTATCCGGAGATTTGGGGTGGATTGTTCCCAATATTCAGATGGCTGCGGTCACATGGAGCATTAGCCATGCTACAGAGATGGATGATAGGCGGATTTTCCAGGCACGATCACACCGCAACATCTGGGAAGCGTAGAGCTCCCGTGGCGAACCCGAGGCTTCCCGCCAAAGATGCGGAGTAAAAAAACGTGGGGCAAGGGCTGGCATCTGACCACGTTTCTGGTGGTAGTCCGTGGCATCTGGTGCCCGCCCATGTCCCGTTGCAAACAGTTCCCCCCCAAGTCTCCACAGGATGCGCGCACAAGAACCCAACGGCGCATGCACACAAAGAGGAAAGCGAAAGTCCCGTTGCTCCGCAGAATTGCGCATGCTGTTGGTGTGATTGCGTTCCACTGCTTCTTTGCCATGCTGCAGGATCATCGTGTGATCGCCACCTCACCCCTAACCATGGGAACTTGATGGGACATGTGATCGGGTGGCCACACGTTATTTTGCTCCGGGCCAAACTGCCATGCTTCCCCCCCCCCACATTTTCCGGCCTGTGTGACTGGGACCAGATGACACTCAACTCTATCTCATGCTTTCACCTGATTCCAGGGAGGCTGCAGAAACCTGTAATCAGTTTGGGAGTGAACTGCAGACTAATAAACTGAAGCTTAATCTTGATAAGACAGAAGTGCTGCTGATGAGTTGAAGGTCTGACCTAGGATTCAAGGTGTCACCCATTCTGGATGGGTTTGTTTTGTTTCATTTTAGATAACTACACATTGACCCCAAACAGATAATTTGGGTATAACTTTAACTTGGGTATATCTGAATGCACAGCCATACTGCCAGGGCTGGATTTAGATGAAGAGAGACCCTAGGCTACTCCACTTGTGAGGCCCCTCCCAATCCCCCACCTTCACGACTAGGAGAAGAAGAGATTGGATTTATACCCCGCTCTTCACTACCCAAAGGAGTCTCAGAGTGGTTTACAAACTCCTTTCCCTTCCCTCCCCCTCCCCACAACAGACACCCTGTGAGATAGGTGGGGCTGAGAGAGCTCTGACAGAAACTGCTCTTTTTCTAGAACAGCTGTGCCAGCCCAAGGTCATCCAGCAGGTGCAAGTGGAGGAGTGGGGAATCATACCCAGTTCTCCCAGATCTCCACACACTTAACCACTACACCAAACTGGAAGAGTGTTATAAACAAAACTGAGTAAAGCCAAGGATGATGATGGCTATTTAAAATTCTGCAATTCATAATTTCTCCTCTAAAGGACATAAGATGTTATTGTTAAATACCATAGAGAATGGTGGGAAAATGCATAAATGTTAAAATTAACACTGAAAAACTTTTGCAATAACTGAACTTTGTAAACCTTTTGTGGAATAAGCATTAATTTTTAGGAAAATGAAGTTGCAATGTTATTCTTAAAAAAACAAAACCTTGAATTTACGAATTATATTGCCTGGGAAGTGTAAATAATATGATCATGAGTACCTGACAGTGTGGCACTTTAGAATCCACTTTATGTTGTCATTAAACAGTCAGTTTTAAAATACATATTAAGAAGTAAACTACAACCATCAAATACAGTAAGACTAAAAATGTTTTTTCTAGCCTTCCTCATAGCAAAATAATCCAAAACTTCATCAAAATTTGTTTGTCTAAGTTTGTCACTTTCAATGTACAGAATACTCAGTGCGGACAACCTCTCTTGAGACATCGTGGCCCTTAATTAATTTTTAATTCTTTTGAGTCTTGAAAAACTCCTCTCTCCCGAGCAGTTAGTGACCATAAAGCTAAGAAATAGCCATAAAATTGCTTCCACATTAGCAAAGGCCATCTGAATTTTTTTCCTTGTATATAATTTGATAAAGGTTTGTATGATACAGAGAGTGCTCTTCAAAGCCTATGGCTTTGTCTCACATACGGGTGAAAGTGCAAAAGTTCATGAATAAGTTTCAGGTCAATATCTTCTGGGTGTGCTTCCATCAACAGTTCAACACCTTGCTGAAATTCTTGCCTAGATGCTGTCAGATAAGCAAGAATGGAAAATAATTGTGCAACATCACTGTACACAGTACTTCTTCTATTTAAATTGGCTTCAAGTGCATCTAATATAGGAATAAAGGATTTTATTCTAAACTTATCTCTTGAAGAAAGTGCATCTAAGGCATCAGGTGCACTTCTGTCATTTCTTTGCTGTTCCCTTACTCTTTGTCACCTTTTTTTGTAGTTAACATTTGGCAAGGTAGCTTTTTCTTGTTTCTCAAGCTCATTAAAATGTTCTCTAATTTTCCTTAAAAAATCCAGACGTGAACTGTACAAACTTGCACAAGAACTCAATAACAGGTCTGATTTCTGAAGGGCTTTGCTGACCTTGTGAAAATGACCTCGCACATGGGTCCAAAAATGCAGCATAAACAAAAAGTCCAGTTCTTCCATTTTCTGCAAAAGATTGTTAGTTTGAAGCCTGGTCTCCCCCTTCCCATTAATGTCAGAGTACGAATGACTGAGGGCATCAGTGATAGCACTGTAACTTTCCAAAACAGCTTCTGTGGCTTTTGCGTGTGTGTCCCACCTAGTGTCTGAAAAATATTTAGGCACTTTAGACTGAGGTGACAAAAATTATTTTAGAACTGTCCATCTCTTTGTGGAGGATGAAAAGTAGGTATACATTTCATTGATAATGCCAAAACAGTTCACTGCATCAAGGCAGAAATCCACAGCTGAACGGCCCACCAGATTTAAAGAGTGACCTGCGAATGGAATAAATCTTGCAAATTTGTTTTTTCCGATTATTTTTTGCTGCATACTGTTGTACTTACCAGTCATGTTGGCAGCATTGTCATAAGATTGCCCGTGGCATTTTCTAAAGTCAATCTCAAGCTCAGTAGTGAAATAGTTGAACACTAAATCAGTCATGCTTTCTCCTGAGTTGTCTTTTAGCTCAAGGAAAGTTAAAAATCTCTCAATTGGCAAACTATCTTCAGGTGATACATATCTGATAATTAAAGTCAACTGATCAGTATGTGAAATGTCAGGAGTGGAATCTACTGAAAAGCTGAAATATCCAGCCTTTCTCACATCAGCCAGAATTGCATCCTTAACTTTTTTTTTTGCCATGAGTCGAATCATTTCCTCACATATAGTTTTTGATAAATAAGAGGGATTGCCTGATCCAGAATGTCCATACCGATTGATATGAGCAAGTAAAAATGGATCAAATTTTGCCACTAGTTCTAAAAGACCAAGATAATCACCATTATTTGGAGATCCAAAGTGTTCATTGTCTCCTCTGAATGGTAAGCCTCGTTCTACAAGAGTGCATATTACAGCAACAATTCTTTCCATGACATGCCGCCAGTACTGCTGTTCTGCTTTTATTTGTTACTCTAGCTTGGAAGTTAACGTTTGCCCTTGCTTCCTTGTTAGGTAGGCCAACATGGCATTCCTATACTTCTCTGAGTTTTCATAAGTTTGGATAAGATGGGGTTTTTGCCAGTCATCAAACCCTTCAATAGCCAAAGCTGTGGAAGAAGATGCAAGGTTTGGAAAGAGTTTACAAACAAAGCAATAAATCTGGCCTTTTGAGGGAGAACATACAAGCCACTCTCGGCTATATGTTT
>NW_015175366.1:244876-250944 GCF_001447785.1 Gekko japonicus
TAGAATCTAAAAATAAAAAGGGAAATTAATCTTCAACTGGTTAAACACATGGATAAGAGGTCGATCAGTGGCTATTGGCACAAGGTATAGATGGTTGCTGCTGAAGGGTTACAGAATTCAGTTTTTCACTGTGGCGAAATGGGCGCCCACCCTCGGCCCTGGGGGACTGAGTAGCCGGTTTTTGGCTCGTGAACCCCGCTTCGCCTTCCCACCTCCTTGGTGGGCTTCTGTCACTCTTCAGTAGCTGCCACCACTCACTGACTTCCCTATGCCTTTCTTGAGGGGCAGTGAGACCCCTCTGGCTGACTCCTGGGGTTTGGATATGAAAACCTCTAACTTTGGGTTTCTCCTGGATGGTTGGCACCTTCACATTTTTGGGATTTTCCCCTTCCAGGACCCTTCTTAAGGCACTGGTAGCGGGCAGAGTGGGGGAAGACTCTGTGGTCAGAGCACCAGACTGGGGTTTTAAACAAAGAACAAATATTTTATTGACTATTTACAAGTAACAGGGTTTTAAACACAAAAAGGCACTTTAAATCAAACACAGAAAGGAAAACACCACTGGGCACAAATAAAATAATGCAAAACACAGTTCCTCTGTCCATGAACTGATCCCTGAGCCACTTTGCCGGCAAGGCGGGATACAAATGGAAAATAATAAATAAATAATAAATAAATTTTCCCTCAGGATGAGGTTCAGTTACCAACCTGCAGCCTGGCCTCCTGCCTTCTACAGGTAGTTCCGGATCCCTCCGAGGATCCCTTTCCACTGCTGCCTTCCCTGATCCCCAAGGCCTCTCTCTGCTTGTGGGCAATTGGCAGCAAGAGCCTCCTGGCCTCTCTGAGGGTTGCAGGGCAACTCCCCCCTCCTAGGCTGGCTGGAGCATTTATATCTTCTGACTTTGCCCCCTGGCTTTCCCACACTTTTTGGCCATAGAGGCATTTGGGATTTGTAGGCCTACCCTTGAGTTTTGCCCTACTTCCCAGGGTGAGTGGCCATTTTAACTAAACCGAACAACCTATACTAAAGCAAACACAAGATGCAGTCTATTCTGTCACATCCAAGCAGCCAACCCTATAGCACAACATCATTTTCCAATCTAAACATTTTCAAAAGTAAGATTCAAAATAATTTTCTCCAACATGCAATTAGGAGGCTTGAAAATGATGCAAAAACATAGGTTAATAATTAACTATAATTTCTCATCTAATAATTCTAGCAGCAGTAAACACCAGGCTCCCATCCAGCAATCAATACTAACCATTTAAAAGTCAACTGCCAAAAATGCAAAACTTTGATTAGATTCTGCAATTAATCTACTATTAATGTATGACGCAGTATTGTTTGGATTTATTGACATGACAATTGACACCATCAATATTTTTTTTCATATCTAAGACGTTCTGAGAAAGGGGTTGCAAGTGAATGCTGCAGGCACTAACAGGGCTCTGTGAAGTGTGAAAGATAGATTTCCTTGCCTGGGAGGGGTGAGGCCAGTGTCAGTCACATGTGCTTGGTCTGTTCAAGCCAAGGAGGAGGGAAGGAATGGAAGGGACTTGGGAGAGCTTGCTTCCCTGGTCTATCTGCCCCAGCCGGCCCCCCACTCGCACTCTCCCACTGATTAAAGTGCAGCACGTACCACTACTGACCTGACCCTTGAGCTGGGGAAGGCTGTGCGGCTGGTTGTTGACTCTGGGCTGCTGGCTCTGGAGTCCTAGAGTCTGTACTCTGAATAGTGGCACCAGAGACCTAGAAGGGGCAGGGCTTGTCAGTCCAACCCCTGCACAGTCTCATCAGGGCTGGCATTAAGGCAATTGGATCAATTTGGCCAAATTGGGCCCCGCGGGCCACTTCTAAAGGGGCCCTCACACCAGGGCAATCTAGATGGATTTTATTTATATCTCTAAGATTCTGCTGACTTTGGCTGTGAACTGGGGCCCCACAAAAAATTCCAGTTGGGCCCCAGAGTTTCAAATTGGGCCCCACTGGCTGGCCCTGAGTCCCATAGTTGCTGGGCCCGAGTTGCCCTGCCCTCGCATGAAGTCTTGGGTTTGCAATTTTGGGAGTGGGGAGACTGCCTGCTGGGGGGGGCAGGGCTGTGGAGGCCCCCTATATTTAGGGGCCCTAGGCTTCGGACTACTTAGCCTATACTTAAATCCGGCACTGCATACTGCAGCATCCAAGGGCATAACACAGACTCCAGGCAGGTGATATAGAGTCATAAAAGAGGCTACCCACCCTCAAAGGCTACCCACCCTGCATGCCTGTCCTTCCTTCCTCCTGGCTGGAGTCAGTGCTGTGCTGTGAGACAAAAAAAAATAGAGCTGAAGGTGGCCCATGCCCAAATGTCAACTGCCCCAACACACTTGCATAAGGATGCCTGCATATTTCCTCTCTTGGCGGCTGACAAACCCTGCCCCTCCCTGTCACTTCTGAGGGGTTGGCTAGAGCAGCATTGGAAGGTAAGAAACAGATGGATTGTTGTACTCTGGCTACTGTGCTTTGTGAGATTATTGTTGGAATCGACCAGAAGATTTATGCATTTGCTACAATCCTCGCACAAGCAGAAGTGTAAAAAAACTTGCACTGGCTACTAGGTTAAATTTAGTACATCCTAACCCATTCTTCTGCTTGCAAGATATTGTGCAAGCAATTTCTTAGTACTCTAATATACAGGAAGGGAAGTCCTAGGTTTTGCAGTAGATCTTGTATAAGCAGAAGTGCTCTGCTTATGGTTCTGCTCACACATTGCGGGATACAAGCCAATATTTGTACTGCATATCTATTCAACAGAATTGCATAGTTCTGCTAACTTGTCACTCTTCATTTAATGATTTCATTTAATTTCAGAAAAAAGACCCTCCTCACCCACAGCTGAGACCTCTAATTACAACATAATTGGATTAACTATAATTGACTATTATGTGAAGTATATTTTTGTGTAAGGATATTACATTTGTTTATATGTGCGTGATAGTAGAGCCAATGTGTTTTTTTAAAAAAATCAGACATTTGAGGCCACAGAAAATTGTTTAGAATACCTCATCCCCTCCAATTCCTTTATTCAGACTTTCAGATGATTGTTCTAAACAGGCAGAATGGCTGACATGCCTATGTATACCAGTGTTAAAGTATTTGTCTAGTGAGAAAAAAAGTATAATAAGTATATAAACACCATGGATCTATGGCAAAATGCCACAAACAGAATGTGTACAATGTGGCTAAGGGCTTTAGGGATAGGAATTTTAAGGAACTGGGAAGTAATATTGTCCATTCTATATCTCTGCTGCAAAATGTAAGAATCAAGTTATTATAACAGAAATAAAGACTCTGAAGTAGTATTTTGGACTATGACAATCATTGCTTTCATTCATCCCAAGCTGATGTGAAGTAATCATAGGCATGCCTCCAGGCCATTCATGGATAGGCTTTTCGTGCACCATCATAAATTTAAGTTTGTACATGTAACATGCTGATTCACTTTTTGATTGTGGCAAACACACTAGTGTCTATCTGTGGGCTGATGAAGCTGGAGGCAAGCGAGGCTACCATCTCTGTAGTGTCCTGAAATGGTTCTGTAGCTAATACTTGCCGTAAGCCAATTCAGCTTCCACTGTTGGTTTGTTTTCCAACTTTCCTTGCACAGGATTGACTGTGATATATAAGACCCACTTGTAGGTCTTCATTGCATTTGTCATGTAAGTGATGACCTACTTACAGCTGCCAGGTATTCCAGTACCTTAATTCAGACACTCTACTCCACCATGTCTCCAGTATGAAAATATTGATTCTCATTCCTCAACATGTGGCTTGGCTCCATGAGTGTACAGCTGGACATAGGTACTTCCTTGTAAATGGTAAGTGAACATACACAATTGTTTTGTGTGCTGTATGTTGCTCACTGCTGTCCAACTGAGTTCTGTCAACTTTATTCTAATATACCTTGCCCCCACAGCCGGAATAACGAGACAGGCAACAGTTTGGCAGCAACTGACCTAGGGCAGGAGTAGAGCGGAGCCTAGCAAGGCTGGCTCCGCCCACCCCCCGTCCCAGCGCGCTGCGCTGGGACGCTGTTGCCATCCCGCCTTCCCCCACGACGGGAAACCAGCCCCCGGCTGCCATTGCCTTTGGCGGCAACCGGGAGCTCCCAAACATACAACTGGAGAGTGTTTGAGGAATGTTGTATTTTGCATAAGGAAATCAAACATGTTCCACAAGTGGATCACAGTCACAGAGGTTTCCAGACTCCCAGTCTGGGTGGGGGTTCCTTTGATTTTTGGGGCTTCAGCCCATCGCTGGCCCCACCCCCAAACAGCCTCCTCATGCAGCAACGTCGCTGATGCAACGAAGTCACACTGAAGTGACATCATCACACTGGGGATGTTGCACGGTGATGCTCTAGCATTTTGTGCCCCAAATGCCGGAGCAATGCTCCTGGCATGATGATGTCACTTCTGTGTGATGTCATTGTGTTGGCAACCTCGCCCCACCCACCCCACTTCCAGAAGGCTGCCTCCCAGCCCCTGCCAGCAGGGTAAATTGACCTGGAAGCCCTACAGTCACATATCTACAAAAGGACAAATTCAGGGGGGTAGCCGTGTCAGCTTGAAGTAACAGGACAACGTTTGAGTCCAATGGCATGTTTAAACATTGTTGGTTTTAAATGTGCCACTCAACTCAAACTTTGTTCTACAAAAGGACAAGTTTGCTTGTATTTTTACAGAGTGAACTAGAATTTATTCTTTTCATTTAGGAAAAAACACTGTGCAAATTCAGCTAACTGCCATTAGACAGGAGTGACCCTTGTGCCTGGTTGGGAGGAAGGAAGGGAATAGGAGGACGCTGGGCAGGTGTGCCTCTTGGCAGCTCTTAAATGAGAGTCCTCTGCTCCACCCCACTTTTGGGTCACTGGCTGTGGTATATTGGGGGGGATGGGGCCCAGGCTTCCCTCTGGTCCATTCTGTTCATTTAAAGAAGAATGGGATGAGGTGGCCGAGTTCTCTAGGCTCCCTGCATGATTCCAAAAAGGGGGGGGGTCTCCTTAAAGGACTTGGGGATGAGGGACATGGATGCCACCTCCAGGACTGTTAGGCTGACCATACTTCCAAGAAGCTGGTGACAGGCATCAATAGCAGGATTTATTGGTTTTTGCCTTATAACTGGTTCTCTATCCCTGGTTACCCAACAGAAAAGCAGGGGTAGTTTGCTGCCGGCAGTCAGGATATTCCCAGCACCTGTTGGTCCCCACTCATGCTGAACCAAGACCTGAGGAATCTGTAACCAACGAATTTGTGGCCTTATCTCCCGACTCTGGTATTTTTCTTTCATCCTTAACTTATTCCCTCCTGAATGGTCTCTACTCCCAGTACAAATTTCTTTTAGCTTTTTAGCCTGTTGAAATTGTGGTTATTCTTTCTTCATTTTTAAACTTTTAATTAATGAAACTATGGAAGCCATTTGGATTAAAGACAGAAACATCAAATTATCTAGAGGATAATCAATTGGAAATTAAAATGTCAGAATATAAAACAGAACCAATTAAACCTGGCGTATCTCTCTAGACATTTTCCATCAATACCTTGAACAAAGTCATGCAAGTGTCAAAACCACTGCAATCCATTCTCCTGTTTTATCCTGTGGCATAGAATAAATTCTGTTACCTATCTCACCCACAGTGCTTATTTTCTCACCTTGTCCTTGTGGTTTCTTGTTTCATGAATTGAATATAATCTTGATCAGTCTTCAGTGGGGACTCAAAATGGCTTACAACATCATTTTACTCTCACCAGTTTTTTCCTCACAACAGCAACCTTGTGAGGTAGCTGAGGCTGGAATCATAATACCCTACAAACAAGAGCAGGAAGGAACAAGATGCAATGTAGCCGATATGATAATTAATGTGTTTAGGAAGACAAAGCCACTGAGCTGGATACATTAAGGAGAGGAAAATCATACACATTCATGTCACCAACAAACATGGCCCATTCAATTCAACCAGTTATTTCCCATGCTGGGGAATGGTTTCTATATCACTGCATTAAATGCTGCGTCAAAGATAGAAAAGGTT
>NW_015175366.1:250983-299500 GCF_001447785.1 Gekko japonicus
CTTTATGATACAATAATACTCTCAGTGATGCTCTCAATGTTTAATGAAAATGATAACTATGCCCTTACCAACATTCTGATTTGGACTTAAAAGGAATATATATATGTATGTATATGGTATTTTTGCATTTTTGTTTGTATGCTTACGTGTGTGTGTGCGCGCCCATGCCTGGAAGTCAGGGGGATCTCTGGCAACTCCTACTGGGGCACAGGGGACATTCAGAGAAGTGGCTTGATAGCCTGCCTCTGGCCTCCCAGCCCTGGTATTCTCTGGAGGTCTCCCATCCAAATACTTGCCAGGGTCACCCCTGATTACCTTCTGAGATCGGGCTTGCCTGGGCTACCCAGGTCAGGGCAAAAGCATAATTTTTGAAGTGCACACCCCTATTCCAGATGCATCTGTACAAATACAAATGTGTCCATTTCCATGGTTCTACTTTACAAAGTGCTTTCTTCTAATTGCCCCCTCCCATCTGCTGCTGATGCCAGCATTTTTAGCTTGTCTTTCACTGAAACTGAATTCAAGGAAGGTTACAGTCATAACAAAAAACAGTATAAAACTGAAATTCATAAAACATATTCAACTTAAACTAACAAACATATTCCATTTAAACAATAGGTAGCAGTGTTTAAAAACTCTCCTGATTAGTTGCACCTTGCAGAATTTTGATAAAGTAAGAGCCTTCCTAACAACTTCAAATGCTTTAAATAAATAAATATCTTAGTAAGTTCGTGAAAGGAGCTGCGGTGGCTCAAGTGGTTAAGACGCTGAACTGCAGGCTGTGGAAGGTCAGTAGTTCAGCAGTTCGAGACCCGAGTGTGCCGCATGACGGAGGGAGCTCCCGTCTCTAGTTCCAGCTCCAGCCAACCAAGCAGTTCGAAAGCAAGAAATTGCAAGTAGATAAATAGGTACACTTTGGTGGGAAGGTAACAGCGTTCCGTGCGCCTTGGTGTTTAGTCATGCTGGCCATATGACCACGGAAACATCTTCGGACAGCGCTGGCTCTTCGGCTTTGAAACGGAGATGAGCACCGCAACCCTAGAGTCGGATTCGACTGGCTTTCGAGCAAGGGAGCTTTTACCTTTACCTTTTAAAGTTCATGAAAATGTGGAGTCCCCAAATATTCTTAACATTTCCCAACAGTTTTTAGTGGGGAAAGATTTTTATTTGCATGCTTAGAATGACATTTTATGCTCCTTTTAAGTGTTTGCATTGTATGGGTTGTGTTATATTTTTTCAAAATATAAAAATGTTTGTTTATCACCCTTAAGAGCAGTTTGTATTGCAAGGGAGGAAACTCATGATTTGCATTTTCCTTGTTCTTTGAATAAAATTATAACTTGTGCTCTATAATATTTGTCTCACTTATAAGTAAATCTAGGAGAAGGCAATTAAATAAAAGTTCTCCAAGTTTACTGGGGTTCTAAGCCTAGAGCAAGTTAATTAAAGTCAATCATGGGTGAGAAAGCACTTAGCACTGCAGCTCTCCATATTTGTCAGACATGGAATTGTGGGAAAGGTTAATTGGAATCAACCGTGGAAAAAGTAAACATTAAAAGTATTTTCTGGGGTTCATTAAATATTGACTAAGTCAAAATATGCAAAAATCAACTGTACAACTATGACCTACATTTATACTTCCACTTCCTTATTCATCCTGTCTCATAATTCCCCACAGATTTACATATGGGAAATTCTGCTGAAGCTTTTTGTGTTCAGGTGAATAGGGTTGGAGCTTCAAAAGAACACTTACCGAAAAGTGATACTTTGTGGCCAAGAAGAAATTGAACCAGTCTTCAGTCAAGCATTATGTATAAATAAGTGGATGGCGAATGTCAGAGGATCTTCTACAGTCACAGAGAAATAATTATAGTTCTGGGGGTGTATTGTGCCTGAGATCAATAAAAAATGAATTATCAGTTACTCTTATTCTGCTGATTCTTGTATAATTCTGGAATAAGAAACAAGGAGTGTTAAAAGTGGCTCTTACTTTGCCACAAAGCTTTTGACAACTTCCACTGGGGAAATATGTTGATTATGATTCACCTACTAATTCCATTTTTGTTGAGTCAGTAAATGAAAGGGTCAAAGTAGATTCAGTATCATATGCTTAGGTGGTCTCAGGATAGGGGGAATAGCCATTTTTATGCCTAGGTTTGTTTGAAATATCATGACTGCTTTTCTTTAATAAAATACTGCTGAAAAATGATGCCATCTGTGGGGAAAAGCCGACAGGAGATGAAAAGTCTCTGGTTCGGGTTGGCTCATCTCAGAGAGATGAGGGGGTAGCTGTTGCTTTTCTACAGGGAGGTGGACTGAAATTGTCCACTGAGACCATGGCTAATGACATGGACTGCTTGACAAGGTCTCGAGATAGCCAGAGGAAGGTTGCAGGCTTAACTTGTATGGGAAATTATAGCTGTTTCTATACAAATGCTAGAAGTGTCCGAGGTAAAATCGAGGAGTTGGAGTGCTTGGTGTCAGAGGGAAAAATAGACATTGTGGGTATTTCAGAAACTTGGTGGGATGAGGAAAATCAGTGGGATACAGTGATTCCTGGTTATATATTATATTGGAAGGCTAGGGGGGGAAGGTTTGGAGGTGGGGTGGCTCTGTATGTCAGAGAGGCTAAATGACTGTGCTATGGAGCAGATGGTCACGGAACCTACCAGGGGAGAGGCGATCCTTGATTTGGTCCTAAGTAACACTCAAGACCTGGTGAGAGATGTAAAAGTGATTGCACCGCTTGGAAACAGTGATCATAATGTTGTTGAGTTCATCATTTGTACAAATAGAGAATTGGCCAAAAAGACTCACACAACCATTTTTAACTTTAAAAGGGGTAATTTCTCTGATATGAGGGGACACGTGGGGAGGAAACTGAAAGGAAAAGTAGAAAGGGTCAAAACAATTGGGGAAGCTTGGGATCTATTTAAAACTACGATCCTAGAAGCTCAAAAAATATATATTCCGCAGGTTAGGAAAGGCACAAACAGGTATAGGAAAAAGCCTGCATGGTTAACAAACAGAGTAATGGAGGCTGTAAAAAGTAAAAAGAATTCCTTTAAGCAGTGGAAAGCTAGTCACAGTGAGGCTGATAAAACGGAACACAGGCTATGGCAAATAAAATGCAAGTCTGAGGTCAGGCAGGCAAAAAGGGAATATGAGGAGCATATAGCAAAAAACGTAAAAACCAACAATAAAACTTTCTTCAAATACATTAGAAACAGGAAACCAGCCAGGGAGGCAGTGGGGCCCTTGGACGACCAAGGGGTAAAAGGAGTATTGAAGGATGATAGGGAAATGGCTGAGAAGCTAAATGCATTTTTTGCCTCCGTCTTCACTGTGGAAGATGAGAAGTGCTTGCCCACTCCAGAACCACTGATTTCAGGAGGGGTGTTGGAAGACCTGAGTCAGATTGAGGTGATGAGAGAGGAGGTCCTAAAACTGATAGACAACTTAAAAACTGAAAAATCACCAGGCCCAGATGGCATACATCCGAGAGTTCTGAAAGAACTCAAATGTGAACTTGTAGATCTCCTGACAAAGATATGTAATCTTTCCTTAAAATCTGCCTCCATTCCTGAGGATTGGAAGGTAGCTAATGTCACTCCCATCTTTAAAAAGGGTTCCAGAGGAGATCCGGGAAATTACAGGCCAGTCAGTCTGACGTCGATTCCGGGTAAATTGGTGGAAACCATTATTAAGGAAAGAATTAGTAGGCACATGGATGAACAAAACCTATTGAGGCAGACTCAGCACGGTTTCTGTAAGGGAAGATCTTGTCTCACTAACCTGTTAGTGTTCTTTGAGGGGGTGAACAAACATGTGGACAAGGGGGATCCAATAGATATTATTTACCTTGACTTCCAGAAAGCTTTTGATAAAGTTCCTCATCAAAGGCTCCTAAGTAAGCTCAAAAATCATGGGATAGAAGGACAAGTTCTTTTATGGATCAAAAACTGGCTAGTTCATAGAAAACAGAGAGTGAGTGTAGGTGGGCAATTTTCTCAGTGGAGGGTGGTAAGCAGTGGGGTACCGCAGGGATCAGTACTTGGTCCACTGCTTTTTAACTTGTTCATTAATGATTTGGAGTTGGGAGTAAGCAGTGAAGTGGCTAAATTTGCGGATGATACAAAGTTGTTCAGGGTGGTGAAAACCAGTGAGGATTGTGAGGCACTCCAAGGGGATCTGTCAAGGATGGGCGAGTGGGCGTCAACATGGCAAATGGGGTTCAATGTGGCCAAGTGCAAGGTGATGCACATTGGAGCCAAAAATCCAAAATATAAAAACACATTGATGGGGTCTGAACTGGCAGAGACTGACCAAGAGCGAGATCTTGGAGTTGTAGTAGATAACTCACTGAAAATGTCGAGACAGTGTGTGACTGCAATAAAAAAGGCCAATGCTATGCGGGGGATTATTAGGATGGGTTTGAAAACAGATCAGCCAATATCATAATGCCCCTATATAAATCAATGATGTGACCTCATTTGGAATACTGTGTGCAGTTCTGGTCACCACACCTTAAAAAGGATATTATAGCTTTGGAAAAAGTGCAGAAAAGGCAACTAGAATGATAAAAGGGTTGGAACACTTTCCCTATGAGGAAAGGTTAAAGCGCTTAGGGCTCTTTATCTTGGAGAAACGACAACTGAGGGGTGACATGATTGAGGTTTATAAGATTATGCATGGGATAGAGCAGGTAGAGAAAGAGGTACTTTTCTCCCTTTCTCACAATACAAGAACTCGTGGGCACTCAATGAAACTGCTGAGCAGTCGGGTTAGAACGGATAAAAGGAAGTACTTCTTCACCCAAAGAGTGATTAACACATGGAATTCACTGCCACAGGAAGTGGTGGCGGCTACAAGCATGGACGGCTTCAAAAGGGAATTAGAGAAGCATATGGAGCAGAGGTCCATCCACGGCTATTAGCCACAAGGTATAGATAGGGGCTCTGGGGCAAGTGATGCTCTGGATTATATCTAAGATCTGATTCTTCATTATCTTTTTTAATTTATAATTAGTACAGATTCAGGTGGGTAGTTAATTCTGGGTATAAACTTTCATGTGCATGCACACTTATGTATCTGAAGAAGTGTGCATGCACATGAAAGCTTATACCCAGAATTAAATTTTGTTGGTCTTAAAGGTGCCACTAGATTCAAACTTTATAATAAGTAGTTAGACAGAATCTAACTGGTAGCTTACATTGTTGTGCTATCATTGGGATAATTGTGCCAGATATTGGATAAAAGTTAGAATATTATCATCAATAAGAATGAGAGGACTAACTCTTTAAATATGCAAGTATTTAAAGATAAATGATAGAAGACAAATACTACATTAACTATTCCAGTCTTTTTAAATGCTGGATCTTAACTAATATCTTTTAATGTTTTCTTTTTATTATTTGTATTTTTAGCCACTTTGGGCAAGTCCCAAATTAATAAATACATAAACGTTAAAAATAAATAATAACAAATATCAATATGTACTCATTTGTAAATTAAATTATGTGTATTGTATTAGAATATTTTAATTAAATCATAAGCCAGTGTTTCAAATGGAATTCTGGAATTCTGGAATTTATGTTCATTCCTACTTATAAAATAATACAGTAAACAAAAGAGAGAGAAGAAAATCAGACCATAAGAAGAGTTCTGCTGGACCAGAGTAAAGGGTCATCTAGTCCAGCATCCTTTATTCACAGATAGGTAAGGAATGTAAGACAGGAATCATCTCTCCAAGGAGGTCTTGTCTTCCCCAAAAGTCCCTGAATTAATCCTTGATATTAGTGTATTGGTCTAGGAAGCCTTGAAAGAAAGCCTTATTTCAGGAAGTAGAGTACATCAAAGGAAGAGTTTGAAAATATCACATTTGAAAGGGGAATAGTAACAAGTTTCACAACTTGCCATTGTTAGCTGCAATCTAGAAAGAATTACGGAAATCTAGGAGTCTATATAGAAAGCTGACTACACTAATGCAAAGAGAAAGGCAACACCAAGACTGTTCTTATTTTAGGTTATTTAATTCAAAAGATTCTTAACCGTATATCTGTCTTTCCATGACAATGATATCCTGAACTAAGGAAAAGGACATAAAGTGAAATGACATTTTGACAAATGGTAGATTTTTAAATCTGACAATGAAAATATGATTTTCAGTATTTTGTACTACTGGTAACCTCTCAAGATGTCAGAAAGCTGTGACAAGTGCAGGAAAAGAAAACCAAAAAGTTCTTAATCAGGACTGGAGAACTTTTTTTTAGAAGAAAAGGTTGAAGTGTTTGCAACTTACTAGTTTAGAAAGTAAGTTGACTAAGAGGGGATATGATAGAGATTTATAAAGTTGTACATAGTGTTGAAAAAAATGGTCATTGTTTTTCTTCATCTCTGACAATACTGAGCTTTTGTGTGCATGCACAGGATTGATTGAAGATTGGCAGTAGATTCAGGAAAAAACAAAGGATTCTTCACAGAATCCATTAGTAAATTAGGAATCAGCAGGTACACAATGTCATGGCCACTGGCTTAGATGTCTTTAAGGGGGGGGGGTAGAGAAATTAATTGAGAATAAGATCTGGAGCTCTCAGCCACTAATGGTAAATTTTATTTCCTTATGCAGAAATGCAATGCCTCCGTGATCAGTTACTGGAGTTCATATACTAGTAAATAGGGACAATTTCTTTCATGCCAACCTTGTGGACTTCTAGCATTTCACTGGCCGCTGTTGCAAACAGGATGCTGAACTAAACAGACCCTTAGTCTGATCCAGTGGGGCTTTTCTTAGTAAATACATGTGTGTAAGAGCAATAATGATTCACACATCCCATGCTGCTACATGACTACAGTATGCAAAACATATGTGCTTCAAATGCACACATTCAGTTGTGGATTTGCTGAAATCCAATGGTGCCCTGAAAATTGTGCAGGAAATCCATTTTCAGATGAGCAGTATTCTTTTTGTGGAACATTTCCTTCATCTTTGGTAATTGCACTAGTGCCTGAATGGGAGAGACAAGAGGGAGGGGAAATCTTAGACTGAAATAGGAGCAGTGAAAGTTTAGAATTTTCTAGACTGTACCCAAATCAAAATGTGTGGTCAGATTCACTTTCATGGTTACAGAACAAAGTTTGTCCAGTGGCACATTTAAGATCAACAAAGTTTAGTTCCGGGTGTAAGCTTTGTTGGCCTTAATGGTGCCACTGGACTCAAATTTTGTTCTGTTGCTTCAGACCAACATGGCTACCCACCTGAATCTCTCTCTCATGGTTACAGTCATTCTGATCTCAAAAAGGTTGCTGTGACACTGTAATACCTAGGAAATATCCTTCACTGAATAGAGGGAAATCATGAAAAAATAGTCATATGGGGAGGTACATTACTGGTACATAAAATAATGATAGGTTTATAACAGGTGTATTTGGGTGTAAAAGAGCTGCTTTTTAATAACAGTGTGTGAAGACTACCTTTATTCATTTTATGATTGATATGCCTACATGGCTATAGTCTATAAAATCATGAATCAACACATACATTAAAACCAATCATCCTGAAGCAAAAGTAAATAACAAGTATCCTAAAATACTTTAAATCAATGAAACATGTATAATACCTCAGTCCTATCACCTAGTAGTTGATCTCTAGGCTTAAAAATGTAATATGTAGGAACAGTTTGTAGAGCCAGTTTGGTGTAGTGGTTAAGTGTGTGGACTCTAATCTGGGAGAACCGGGTTTGATTCCCCACTCCTCCACTTGCACCTGCTGATGTGACCTTGGGTCAGTCACAAGCTCTGGCACAGCTGTCCTTGAAAAAGAGCAGTTTGTGTCAGAGTTCTCTCAGCCCCACCCACCTCGCAGGGTGTCTGTTGTGGGGAGGGGAAGGGAAAGGAGTTTGTAAGCCGCTCTGAGACTCCAAGTGAAGGGTGGGGTATAAATCCAATCTCTTCTTCTTCTTCTTCTTCTTCTTCAGTCCCTCATTTATTTTCCCATGCCAAGGAAACACGGAATTAATTTTCCATGGACTCAGGCACATTAGCCAGCAACACTGATTTAAGTTAGCTGACCAAGAAAATAATAAATCATAAAAACAACTGGAAGTAGCTACTAAGCCAGTATACTTCCTCTGTGTCCACCCAAGAACAGTGTTCACCTGTTCAAATGCTGAACAGGAAAGAGATCTTCCTAGCAGATCACAAGTAAATAGGGTTGCCACACACCCCCGGTGGGGCCAGGGGATCCCCTGATTTTGGGGCACCCAATATGCTGCCCCTTGTCCCCCTGTAATGGACAGATTACTAGCCGGGATTTAGACTAATAGGGATATCAAGACTCTGCAGATGTGGGGGATCAATTAAGATGAACCATCTCCAAAGTCTGATGGTTTCCAGATGGAATTAGGGGATTTTCCTGTTGATGTGGTCAGTACTCCTATCAATGCCCTGGTTGACCACTAGAATGAGGAAATGACTTGGGCAATTAACACAATCAATCTTAGGTGTCCTCTCTTAGGTCTAAGGGCCTGGGCAAACACTCATTTTACTGAGGGCCTGTGGACAATGAAAAGACAAATGAGATGACTACAGTGACAGTAGAGATAGACTCCTGCCTGTCCAACAAGACACAAGCTAGAGCTCATTTTAAAGTCTACTGTCTGGTAGTGATGGCAACACAGAAACAATATTTCTCCACCACTATCACATCTGTAAAGGGTAGACCTGTGGAACTCCTCCAGGTGGTCAGGAATCTATTGGGTTTTGGCTTTAAGAAAGTGGTGAACTACTTTGTGGCCCACTGAGGTCATTTTGCTCAATCTCTTACATCTATTTCATCTTGGATTGTACATTAGCAGTGACAGACTTGGACAGTACCAGGATGCTGAGTTGTTCAGTTGTGTGGAACACAGGTTTCTTTGATCCAACCAAGGATTCTTGGAAGCTTGAGAGCTATAGATTACTTGTATGATCCTTTCCCCACCTGGCTTCCAGGGGGAACTGGCAGACTGGGTGTGGGAGACAGTAAAAGCCTTCTTGAGAGAAGGGGTGGTTGCCCCTGCCTTGAAGTGTGCAGTGGGTATATCTCCTTGTAAAGAAACCTACTCTGGACCCAGTATCAAATGTACAGTTCTTGAACAAAGCGATTGAACAAGTGGTGGCTGGACAACTTCAGAGGTTGTTTGGATCTATTCCTATCTGGTTTCAAGATAGCTATGGAACTGAAATGGCCTTGGTCACCCTGGTGGATGACCTACTCTGGGAGATGGCCAGATGGAGTATGGCCCTATTAGTTCTCCTGGACCTCTCAGTGGCTTTTGATACAATGGATCATGGTATCCTTCTGGACTTCCTTTTGGGGTTGGGACTTGGAGGCAAGTTTTTTGTGATGGACTTGGTCCTACCTTGAAAGTAGGTTTCAAAGAGTGGTGCTGAGAGACTGTTGCTTGGATCCTTGGTTTCTGGCCTTCGGTGTCCCTACTTTTTAATGTCCTTGTGAAGCTGCTGGAAGAGACTGTGGAAATTGTGAACAGGTGTCTGGAGACTGATTTGGGATGACTAACAGCTTAATGCTGAAAACATTGAGGTGCTACTGGTGTGGGTAACATTTGACCCAGGACTTGGGATGTCTCCTATTCTGGATAGGGTTCCACTCCCTCTAAAGAGCAGCCGGGGGTAGGTACTCCAACATTTAATCAACAAATGTCCACTCTCTGCCCCTGAGACTGCTGAATGACCTACATTGGGTCCAGCAGGCCCCCTCAGCCTCATGATAGCACCAAGCTCAAAGCTTGTGCAGCAGCCTCCCTTGCTGCAGTCAAGCTGATGCTGGGAAGGATAGGGTGGGCTCTTTATCATTTTGCAGCATGCACACCTCTTGTTGGCTAGCATTTGAGGCTCATGTGAGAGAAAACAGCCCGGCCTTCCTTTATATTCTGAGGTTTTGTGCAACAACTTCACCCCCTGCTCAGTACCAGATGGCAGAAGCGGAGGAGCACACAATAGTTAACTTGTATAACAACACTCTTATGATTTCCATACTAGTGTTATGAAAGATGCTTTTCTTTGACCTTTGCTGCCCAGGGAAATGAATCGTGCTATTTTTATCTATGCAGTTTTACTATTTCAATTTTGAAAAATATATTAAACTGCTGGCACCCTACAGGATGAATGGTTGCAATGCAATGGATAAATGATAAATATTGTATATGCATTTGGTCATGTTAAGAGTTATCAATGGCTAAACCAGTTTCCTGTTCAGTTTCTTGGTGCTAGGCAAGCAAATCTGCACAAAGTGATACAAATTGTGTTCTGGAAAAAGTCCTGCCAAAAGATTGCAGGATACATTCCCAGAAAGATAACCAAGCAATAAGGAGAGGTAGAAATGGTAACTCAGTGTAAGCCTGCAGTCCCTGGGGCATGGTTTGTGCTTGATGAAAGAAAAGCTATAGGGCAGCCTATTAGCAATTATGTCTACTGTTTTTTGCAAAGCATTCTGGGAGGCTGGGTCCAATGAGAGCTGATACTAATTTGAGATTTCAGTTCAAGGCTGGAGAACTTAAGAAGGAACTTGCTAGATACTGATCCTCAGGATGTTTCTTGGAGTGAGCATTCTTTATGGAGACTCCAAAAGTCTTTCCTCCCATTTAGCTGTGAACTGATCCAGATATATTTTCCCCAGAGACCATTTTGTGAAGCAATATAGCCAGATGGCAATATTGGTATGTCTAGGTTAATAGCTACCACTGGCAAAAATATATATATAATAATGTTCTGGACAAATTGTTACAGCAGCTCCTCAAACAAGCTCATAATTTTTCCTGGCTGTACTGAGGGAGGAATTTGAAGAGCAGTTTACTAGATATTTATGGGAAACTTGTCTAGCATCAGAGAACATGAAGAAGTTTGTCTAATTATAATAGCATTCCAATTCTTAGTTCATTTGAAGGTTGATGGTAATGTTGACAAAAATTAATCAGCAGAACTGTTTCACTAGTCCATCATGCAGCAAGTTCATTTAATTTCATTAATGATTTACTGGTTTGTTCCAAGGCAGTACGAGAGGGATTAGGGAGAAAGTAAAGCTATTTTTTTACTAATGTATTTGAGAGTGTGAATCTACTGAAACAATTTATGTAGCCATTAACAATGTTTCCTCAAGTTAAAAATAAGAGAGAAGGATAAAATAGTTAAGTGAGTGTAAATCAGTTCTGAATTTTTGCTTTAAGCACAGTCCATTTTATACAATGATAGACTTCACCGATAATTCAGAAGAGGAAGAGTGGCTGAGAAAATTGGGCCAGTTGATCAACCAAGAAGCTAGGCTTGTAAGAACATTTGATCATTGCCTACGGTGTTTTGGTTTTCTCGGAAATGGCATAGGTTTAAAGATACAGTTTCCCCGTAACTTAGCAGAAATAAAAGTCAAGTTATCTCTTAAAATTTTCAGAACCTGCGTAGCAGGATAACTTTACCAAAGAAATTCCCAAGTGTCACAGAGTAATGAGAGTTATATTAAGTTGCACTCACTTAATGTTTCCGCCTTCATTCTTTGGGTCCCATACGAGCAGTTTTGGTCAGGTGCAAATGTATCCAATAAGTTATTAGACTACATAAACATTTAACTTTTATCTCCATCCTGTTAAACACCATAAGATCCCTGGGCCACTGCTTCTTCAGCAGCATTTGCTCTCCCCCAGCCACCTGTTTCTTCCTGGTTCAGTCCCAGTGATGATCCCACCCAGTCACAGATATTATAATGAATAGTGTGACACAAACACAGCCAGTCAGATTGTATGACAGACAATGCAATACCATCGAGGACAAGTGAGGACAACTAAGAATGAATGCAATGGGACAGCCATTTAAACATCTAAGCCAACATTTTCAGGACTGCCAAAATGGTCAGTAAAGGGAGTGTTCAGGAAAGCCAGTGAGACATTTGGGCACAGTCCTTACAAATCCATCACACCAGGACTGAAAGAAAAAGAATAAATTGTCAAATAGTAAAGGTAAAGGTTCCCTTGCTCGAAAGCCAGTCGAATTCGACTCTAGGGTTGCGGTGCTCATCTCCGTTTCAAAGCCGAAGAGCCAGCGCTGTCCGAAGACGTTTCCGTGGTCATGTGGCCGGCATGACTAAACACCAAGGTGCACGGAACGCTGATTCCTTCCCACCGAAGTGGTACCTGTTTATCTACTTGCGATTTCTTGCTTTCGAACTGCTAGGTTGGCAGGAGCTGGAACTAGAGACGGGAGCTCCCCCCGTCATGCGGCACCCGGGTCTTGAACTGCTGAACTACTGACCTTCCACAGCCTGCAGTTCAGCGTCTTAACCACTTGAGCCACCGCAGCTCCTAAGTGCTAATTTCAACATTAATTTCTGAGATACCAATTCTGTATAAAGCTGAATAAATAGCCCAGTTTCTCCAGTGCCAGCATCAACTTTCTAGGCATCTAGGTGACCAGACAGTGAACCCTCCGTAGCTTTCACAGAGAATCCCCAATGAATACTCCTGATGAGTTCACTTCCAACCCTAAGCTAGCTGAAGAAAACTGAATTAAAAGGGTGACCCAGATGTTGAGAACGAGAAAACATGAACATGTGTACAATTGGCTTTGACTGATCCTTTCCTTCAGCCAGTCTCCTTACTACAGATGCCAAATCACCGCAGCCATAATAGAAACACAAATCTATTCTATCCCCAACCAAACTATGTATAATTTCCATGATCTAGTATTTAGCAAGGTTGTCATTTTAAAGTGCCTACTCATAAATAGCCCTACTCAACAGTGCACATTTTATAGTCACATTGTAAAACTAATGCTGGCAGCGCACCAAAACGAGCATGGTGTTGGCAAGATGCTAGCTAGTGTCCTATGACTGTTCTGAAGAGGGAAAATAGACACCACACACACCCCTTTGCAAGCCTACAGCTGCATAATGATGATACCTAAGGCAAAGCAACCCCACCAACATCCACCAATCACAGAGCAGCATGCCAGTAATCCCCCCCATACAGATGCAGCCAATTGCCACCTGTGGATGTGCCACAGCCCCCTGACATCATTCCGCCACTGCTCAAATGGTGAGCAGCAAAAGGCAGGGGGAGTGGCAAGGCCAGCACCTATATTTCCAAAGAAGCCAGTGAAACTAGGGACAGGAGCACTGGAATTAATATACTCTACCAGGCTCCACAGAGATAGGTTCAGGTTGGCACTTACAGCTGAGTTCTCTTTTGCCAGGAAAATACGCAGGGGAGGAAACCTGGGCAATCCAGCCACAGCACAGGGTTCCCACAGTTCTGTATCCTAGTCAGCAAAGACAATCATGATGTACCACTCAAGCCTCATCTCACCAATGATCCAGATCCCTGCGAGGGTGGGATGCAGGGATGTAGGTGATAATGTTACGGGAAGTAGAATTTCTTTTTCCAGAATTCGCTTTTTTAGACATAGCCAAGCCACTGATTCTTCTTTTTCTCTTTCAAAAGAGGAATTCCTTTTTAATTTCTCTTTGTCAATTTCTGTTGCACCACATATACACCCTTTTCTAAATCTGTTAATATTACATACCATAGGGTGCTACATTAGCCAGCTAATAGAAAGGTTTGGGAAGATATTGCCCACCTCAGAGCATTGTCAGAGTGAAATTCTGAAATTTTGCAGAACCTCTTTTCCTCCTCATCCTCCTCTCCTTGAACTCCTCATTTGATCAAAAAGAAATTTATTTGAAACAGCCTTCACATTCCTAAAAAAAAAAAAGAGAAAAGAATTGAATGTTGGATTTCAGGCAGAAATTGGGTAAAAGAAGGATTAAGAGAATGTTTCTTAATGCTAGATGTTTATGCACACACTTTCTTCCAGGCAAGAAAAATGCAGGCACCGGGGCAGCAACATGAACACCTATAACTGCACCCTCACCTAAGGCAGTAACAATACACACATCACAATAGCTTATTGGGGAAAGGCATCCATGTTGAAAAACTGAAGGCTTGGGCTGAAATCCCAGTAAGGCGTATATGGCACAAAGGCAAATTTTACATTTTACCCAACAGCAAAGTGAGAGCAAAACAGGAAACCAAATTAGAACACACACCTCCAGCACTGAGGAGCAGTTCTGTGATCACTCACCAAGCTGGTTGCACAACAGTTAGGCATACCATATAAGACATGAGACATTGTCCAGCAGCCTACATTCCACATCAGCCATATGGATCAGGGCAGGGAAGAGTGCAGAGACAGGTATGACACAGTGAAAAGGCACAGGGATAGCATACTTAAGGCTCAATTCTCATGTGGGGAAAGCCCTAGGGTAGTGCAGGTGGACTTCCAAGCACTGCTGTAGTTTTGCCTTATTAAATGTCAGTATGGAGGATGGGCCACTCTTGCTGATTGGCTTCCCCACATGGCTATCATTTTGGCCAACGAAACGTTGTGCACTATCTTCCTCCTGCATTCAGGGGGCTCATTAATATTGCCTACTCCAATTCACTGTAGCGACCTTTGTGCTTTGTCCATCCCTGCCTATGCTCCTTATCGGCTGGTCCTCCCAAGTATTAAGGACCAGAATCGGCTGGTCCTCCTGAGCCAGGGCTTTTTTGGTGGTGGCTCCACTCTGGTAGAATGAGCTCCCAGACGAGATCAGGGCTCTGCAGGACCTTATACAGTCCTACAGGGCCTGTGAAGTGGAGCTCTTCCACCAGGCCTTCGGAGCTGCCGCCACCACCACCACTACTACCACCACGACCACTGTTACTATCACCAACAATAATTGACATTATATGGTAGAAGAGCCCTGATCCGCTGGACCCTTTAATCACTGCCCGAGCCACACACCCCCAATCCCCCTAAAAGCAACTGAGCAGACCGATGGAGCTGACGATAAAAAGTGAAGAACTTATACTAGCACTTTATTATTATGTTTGGTTTTAATATTGTATTTATATTACCTGTTGCTGTGTTTTTATATGTATCGCTGGAATTTTATTCTGTTTCTGTAAGCCGCCCTGGGAAAGTTAAATCAACCAATCAATTATATGAGCTGTGTGACTTTTCAGATCCCAATAATGATGTGGGGGAATGTGAAACTTGGAGACCATTCCTCACTACCTTGACAGAGTATACCTGTGGCCACTTTGGCTATCCCTTCAGCCTGATCCTGGGGCTCAGAGCAGGGTGTAACATGGAGGGGCATTACCTTGACTCACCCAAGTCTGTGTTGGTGGAGAGGTTACATCAGTGCAGTTTCAGTGTGGTGCCTGGTGGGCTTGCCGTCAGCCCTCATATCATTGGGATAAACCAGCATCATTTGGAGATATGCTTGTGTGGTGTTTAGTTGCTGTCCTTTCTAGCTGGGACATTACGAACTCTTTTAAGTTATACCCAGGCTGATATCATTCTCACATGTAAATTTGTTTTTGTCCTTTTAAAAGATCAGTAGTTTGAGGAGCTTCCGAGTCGCGGCACTACGAGGCGGTGGGCGCTCAGCCTTGCTCCTGTAATGCTTCCTGTAATGCCAGTCCTGTTTCTGAAGTTTTCTGGACTCAGATGACATTGGTTAAAAGCAATCACCTGGTCCTCCACTGAAAGACTCTTGGGTGTTATTATGTCTGCTATGACAACTTATCTAGCATTGTGGTTTAACTGCTAGATTGTGGACAGGCTCATACTTTCTTTGGTACTGGGGTTGCAGACATTGTTTTTAAAATGGATTTCCAAGCGGGAAGTGAACTAAAAGCCCCCAAACCAGATGATACTGTAGGCGCTGAGCTGACTCAACTCTCATGGGATGCTCTTAAATACATGATTAGGGACTCGATTAAGCTAGCACTCAAAGAAACAAAGAAACTATATGACATACGTTCAACTGCTCTACTGAAATCTGCAAGCAACTCAGATAAACTGCAGGAGCAATCTTTGAGAGACAGTGATCAAAACTGCAAGCAAGAGGACCTCTCTTCAGTTCACTGGAAGATACCCTACACTACACTGTAGTGTCCTGAAATGGTTCTGTAGATAATACTTGCCATAAGCCAATTCAGCTTCCACTGTTGGTTTGTTTTCCAACTTTCCTTGCACAGGATTGACTGTGATATATAAGACCCACTTGTAGGTCTTCATTGCATTTGTCAAGTAGGTTACTTACTTACTTACTTACAGCTGCCAGGTATTCCAGTACCTTAATTCAGACACTCTACTCCACCATGTCTCCAGTATGAAAATATTGATTCTCATTCCTCAACATGTGGCTTGGCTCCATGAGTGTACAGCTGGACATAGGTACTTCCTTGTAAATGGTAAGTGAACATACACAATTGTTTTGTGTGCTGTATGTTGCTCACTGCTGTCCAACTGAGTTCTGACAACTTTATTCTAATATAGGTAAAGGTAAAGGTTCCCTTGCTCGAAAGCCAGTCGAATCCGACTCTAGGGTTGCGGTGCTCATCTCCGTTTCAAAGCCGAAGAGCCAGCGCTGTCCGAAGACGTTTCCGTGGTCATGTGGCCGGCATGACTAAACACCAAGGTGCACGGAATGCTGTTACCTTCCCACCGAAGTGGTACCTATTTATCTACTTGCAATTTCTTGCTTTCAAACTGCTAGGTTGGCAGGAGCTGGAACTAGAGATGGGAGCTCACTCCATCACGCGGCACCTGGGTCTCGAGCTGCTGAACTACTGACCTTCCACAGCCTGCAGTTCAGCGTCTTAACCACTTGAGCCACCACAGCTCCTACAAGAAGACAAACACACTAAAAAGAGCAAACCATATATCTTATGGAAGTCATGGAACTATGTTTTATAGAATCAAAGAAACAGGTGTCTGCAGGAGCAACCAAACTTTCTATGCAAGAGCTATTTCAGAAAGGGAAGAAGACAAAAAATATCCGATCAAGCATCACTTTAAGCTACTCACTGCAACCTTTGGAACAAATGTATGCAGTCTACAAGGGCAAATGACACAGAGACAAGATCCTTCTGAAGAGAAGATACCAGACAAAGAAAAAAAGATGTTAAACTTTATGTATAAAATTATTATTAAGGAAATTTACCCTCACTCCATATAAGAGTGCCTTAGGGAGTCTGTAAGAAAGTGAAATTAAACAGAAAGGCTTGTTTTGATAAGAAATTAACTGAGAGAGGTGAAAATGGAAGGAAAAGATGTTAAGCTTTACACTGAAAAAAAATGTTTAACCTCTCTCCATATAAGAGTGCCTTAGGTAGTTTTCATTAAAGTGTAACTAAATAGAATGATGTGTTTTGATAAGAGTCAATGGAAAGAGATGGAAATGGAAGGAAAAGATGTCAAGTTTTATGTATCAAACTGTTATTAAAAAAATGTATCCTCTCTTCACATAAGACTGCCTCAGGGAGCTTTTATTAAAGTGTGAATAAACAAAATGGCTTATTTTGAGAAGAAATCAATTGAGAAAGGTGAAAATGTAAGGATTTTTAGCATAATAGTAGATAAGATAGATTTGTAGGGGAACTATAAAGAAGGAGCATTTACTTTTATGTGTATAAAATTGTTTTAAGAAAACTTGTCTTCTCTCTCTATGTATGTGTCTCCTAGGGAGCTCTTATGAAAGTGTAACCAGATAGAACGACCTATATTGTTAAGAAGCTAAGTGAGAGAGGTGACAGTGTAATTTTTTTAAATAAAATAACAAAATAGTGGATAAGTTAGACCATTATGTGAATCATAAAGGAACATGTATCTCTACTTTTATTAAAAATAAGGCAACAATTTACAAGGTAACTCAAACTTGCAAGGAAAAACAGGAGGGAAATGTCTTTATTAAAGATTAGAACAGATTAAGAAAAGGAGATTTTATAGTAAGAGTCCTTGAATTTCTATCACCAAAAGATAATGATATTAGAATGTTTAGATAATTATCAAATAAAATATTTTATGTATTGTTTGATTTATGTAGTTGCAAATACCATCAGGCTATAGATTTTCTGTTTTAAGCTACATAGGAGAGATTTAATCTGAATGTATTACAAGATATTACTCTCATTTTTTATTTTCTTGTTGTATGTTTGGAAAATCAATAAAAATCTGTTATAAAAATCAGTAGTTTGAAATCTGAATATCTGCAGACAAATCTCAAACTATTTTCCATACAAATATGGTTCCTTTGGAGCAGCAGGCATCGTTACTGTGCTTTGGACATAAATGCTGAATTAGTGCAGTTGCACCCATAAGCCATTGTCCAAAGATGCCTGAGGTAGTTTTGTGACAGGAGTACGAAGCACCTGGCTCTTGAGCTGGGGAAGAAGCCAAGTTTAGCTTGAACTAGAAGAAATTAGCAAAATAATAAGCAAATGAAGATCTAGGCTATCCTGGGGGAATTATTAAAAGTGGTTTGTAATAAGGCAGGTGGGAAAGTGGTATAAATAAGCAAAAAGATGGACAGCATGAGATTTCTACCAACTGAAACATGAGCATCTTCCCCCTGTTTAATGAGGAACATGACTTTGTGCAGCATTCCAGGAAATGGAACACAAACCGTGACAAATTCTGGCATGTGGCAAGGAAAGATCCCATGATGAACTCACTTTGCCTCCTGTGAATAGAAATAGCAGGCTGTGCAAAAACAAAAACCCCAACCAGCCCATCTGGCTGCACCTTAAGACACTGAGCGCTGTGCAAAAATACACAATAACAGCAGTAACGATTCTTTTAACATTTACTGCTGTTCTGCTGTCCCTTCAAGCTAGTGCTTTCTTTTATTTCTGGCTTCTGTGCTTCTAGGGATTCTCAGACTATTTCAGATGAAATCTTCTGGTGCTACGCTGACTTTATCTTGTTCCTTCTTGCTGCTAAAAACTGAATGTAGAGTTTCTCAGTGGTCTTTTAATTATGGAAAGCCTCCTTTAAATCCATGGGGCTGTATCGATCACTTTACCTCTCAAGGGTTTTTCATCCACTGTATGCTCAGATAAATGTGAGAAAGTGTCTGCTCTGTGGGTTTTTTTAGTTTAAAAAAGTATGTGGGAAAATCAAGGAGGGGAAATGGCCCTTTTGTGGGGCCCGGCCCTCCAGCTCTGGCATTAAAAAAGAGGGGGGATGGGGTGCTGATGTCACTACGGGAACCACAAAGAAACTCACCCAATCCGCAGGTTTTCAGTTGGAGTTTAGCAAACACGCCTATTCACCTCCATACCCTCTTACCCCTACTGACCACCTATCCCAACAGGTCAGCTGTCAAATACCTGATGGAGGGTTTCAGTGGGGGATTTTGGATCCTGTTTACAGGTCCTTGTGTTGTCATGGTTTGAAATAACCTGAAGTCATCCAGGGACCTGCCGGAAGTAGTCTCTCTAAAGGTGGCCAACAAGTGTGCGGCTGGAGCAGGTAGCAGGCCCCTTTGCCTTCCTGCCCATAGCTAATCTTAGGGTCTTCCCTTAGGGATGGTGCCTAAAAATGCCCCAGGTGAGTTCCAGTTAATACAACACCTCTCTTATCCAAAAGGGTTGTCGGTGAATGATTTTATATCCCTGGAGCTGTGCTCAGTTAAGTACGCTACCTTTGACTATGCTGTGCAAATGGTAAGGCTGTGTGGGGAAGGTGCCCTCATGGTGAAATGCAACATTCAGTCTGTGTTCTGCCTACTGCTGGTTCATCTGGACGATTTCTGCCTCCTGGGGTTTACATTTAAGGGTGCATGGTATGTTGACAAAGCCATGCCCATGGGTTGCTCTGTGGCGTGTGTGGCCTTTGAAATGTTCAGTACATTTCTTGAATGGACAGTTAAGGGCCACGCAGAATGCCTGCACATCACTCTCTATCTCAATGATGTTTTTAATTGTGGGCCTCATAAATTCCACAGTATGTTTGTTTTGTTTTTTTTTTAACCACAGATTGCTTTATTAAGTATAGTTTCAGATTCATACAGTAATATAGACAAATGCCTAATTGTATATGTTTTTACTGCAGCAAGAATGTTATTAGCTAAGGAATGGAAGGAAGAGAAAATACCTTCAAAAAAAGATATAATTGACAAGATGTTGTCAGTAATGGAAATGGATAGATTAAGTTTAAGAATACAAGGGGAAAACAAAGAAATATTTGAAAAGCGATGGAAAAAGTTTTATGCATGGCTAGACAATGTACATAAATAAGACTCACAAGTATAATAAATGTAAATCGATGTTTTCATGAAATATGAAAATAATAAATAAACGGTTAAAAAAAGAAAGAAAAAACAAAGTGCGGTGAAAAACCAGAGGGCCTTGGAATGCAGTACCCTGGGAGTTTCTCTGGCACAAGGCCCACTGAAAAGTATGGGAGCAATGCTCATAGTTTTGGTAGGGCTTGCATGGGGGAATTTCCTAGTGGAAAACACCATCACCGGGGCAGATCTGTCCTGGAGATGAGAACAAGCAAGTCTTTTGCAGTGAAATGGCAACAGGAAGCTCACTTGTGTAAACAGTGGTTTGTGCACCTGCTGTATTAACCAAGCAACAGAATTCAGTTGTTCTGTGTGAGATGGCGATCGCTTGGAATTGCTGGTGGAAAACTTTTTTAAATTTTTTTTTATTAAATATAAAAAACAGTTAAAAATAGGAAAGGAAGTCCTGGTGTTTATGCAGGGCAAACAGGGAGGTGTCGATTTTATGTGCTGCTGAGGCTTCCAAGAGGGGCATCCATTTTTCTTGAAGATTGTCAGGAACGGGTTGATTTTCGGATCGTAGGATGCTAGTGGAAACTTTGTCCTGTAAAAAGAAGTCCCACAGTTTCAGGAACCAGTCACTCAATAGCAGCGTCTTCTTGGATTTCCAATGAAATGCAATAACTGGCTTCAGTGGGAAGGAAACGGTTTTCGAGCAAATTCCACAGTATGTGATGACCAGCTAACTGATTTTCAGGCTGTAGCAGCAGAGTTGGGTGTGCTGTTGGCATAGGACAAGACTGAGGGTTTTACCACGCAACTGATGTATCTGGGCATACAGCTTGACTCAGAGATAAGCTTGTGGCCCTAAGTTCCCTACTCAAGGGGGTTATCAACAGCCAAATATATACCCTGAAAGAAATGCAGGCTATCCTTGGCCGCCTTAATTTTGCCTGCAGGGTGCTGGCCCTTGGGCATATCTTCTGCACACTGAGGGGGTTTGCACCCCTCATCAGCATATTAGGATCATGCATGGCTGTCATGAATGCTGACAAGGATGAGCTCCTGGCTTCAGCAGAACCCACACCTGGCCCCAATGATGTGTCGGAGGCCGAGAGCTTGCCGAGGCCACCCGCATCAGCAACAGCTGATGAGGAACAATCAGCAGCAGACAGCCCCCCTGACTCGCCTCCGTGGGTAGCACGTTTGAGGAACCGGCTCCGCCAGGACTTAATGTCCAGGTGACGGGAGGCACGCCTTCGGGACAGATGCTCACTCAGTCCTGAGTTTTAGCAGATGCTGGGCTGCTCACAACAAGCGTTAATTAGCAGCAGCAGCTGAGGGGTATTTAGCTCCCCACTCGACGCTCGTTCCTTGTGGCAGCAACTAGTTGATCTGACGGTTTGCAACTACCCCGCTCGTGTTTTCAGTCTCTACCCATGTCCTGAACTCTTGGCTCCTCGACCTCAGCTATGAACAACTCTGCTCCTGATTTGTGTTTTGGACTCTTGTTATCGGCTCCTGTTTCAGCTACCTCTCGGCTATGACCTTGGACTGGACTTTGACTTTCTCTCTCTGCCTGCACTCTTGTTATCGGCTCTTACCTCGGCTACCTCTCGGCTTTGATCTCAGACTGGACTTATACTCTCTCTCTCTCTCTGCCTGCACCCCAGCCCGTGACAATGGCATTAGGGAGGACCTGCAGGTATGGCTTGTTTTCCTGAAACAATTTAATGGGGTTTCCTTCTGGCAATCATCATTCGACCTGGGGAGCTCTCTTCAGGTTCACATGGATGCAGTATATTTTGCCATGTTTTTCTCAGGCCGCTGGTGTTCCAAATGTTGGCCATTCAACTGGGCAGGCTCGATTATCCCGAGGGACTTGATCTGTTTGGAATTCTTCCCCGTTGTGGCCGCTGTCATCATGTGGTGAGACAATATTTGGAACAGATGCATCCTTTTCTGGTGTGAGAACCAGGCTGTAGTCAGGGTTATTAACAGGCAATCCACACTCTGAGCAGGTAACATGACTGTTTTGTAGATTTGTCCTAGCCTGCCTTGAATCTAACATCTCTTTCTCAGCACATTACATTGCAGGCTCCAGTAATGATATTGTGGATACATTCTCTTGATTTCAGGAAGAGTGGTTTCATGTGCTGGCCCCAGAAGTGAACCAACACTGGTACCACTTCCTGGAGGAGCTGTGGACACTTGGCACCACCTGATTACCCAGTTTTTGGGTTCAGTTGCATTGTCTACCCAATGGTCCTATTCTCACTTAGTCTCTGAGTTTGTGGACTTTGCTGGTTCAACTGGGGTCAAGGGATCATTGCCAGCCACTGAGTCTCTGGTCTTTCCACCAGGACCATGGGGATCCACTTGGCAGCCATAGACTTTTACAGGAAGCTTCCTTGATCCTTGCAGCTCATTCCTAGCACACCAGTCCATCGATCAGTGGAAGAGGGCTTCACCCCCTCATCCAGACACTCAGAAGCCCATTACAATGCATATACTGTTGGATATGATCCAGCAGCTCCCTCAGACTTACTGGTCTGCCACCAAGGCCATTCTTTTCCATGTGTCTAGCCTTTTCCAGGACATTCTGCAGCAGCAAGCTCCTGGCAGCTTCACAGCAGGACCACTCTGGGCAGTCTGTAGCAATTCAGGATATCACCATACAGGGGAATGAGCTGCATGTCCAACTGCAATGGTCCAAGACTGACCAAATAGGGCAGGGCACACAGATTCTCCTGCACTCAGCACCTCCAGACCAGCCCTGATCAATCCGCTTAATTGGGGACTGTATTTGACTCAGGCCCACAGAGCCAGACACCCACTTTGAGCATGCTGAAGGGGCTTGCCTCTCTAGGTTCCAGTTCATCAGCCTCATGTGGGCTTGCATCATAGCCCTGGGGCTGGCTCCCTCTGAATTTGGCAGGCACTCCTTTCACATGGTGGTCTTGGAGCTGGGGTTCCCAATGGATCACATTTGGGCCATCAGCCAATGGTGATCCTTGGCATACCAATCTTACATACCCCTTCAGGCCTACTAGTACACTAACATCTGTATTTTCAGCCCCTGCAGGTCTTACCAAAGCTGTATAGTTTGCAGGCCACAGCATCATCCACTGGGATGGAGAGTATGCCGTATCATTGGAATGCGGACAAGCCTTGGGGACTCGAGGAGCATCTTCAGATCACCTGGGTGGGGCAGCAGGTGATGCGATGGTCTGTTCTCGACATGATATCTCATCACATCGCATGCTTGGGGTTGTCAGATGCCTTGATCATCCAACTGGGGGAGAATGAACTCCCTGCAGAAAACAGGGTAGTGCTCTCACGAACTATAGCAGGGGATTTGGAAATGATTAATTAGTGGCTGCCCAATACTTGCCTGATCTGGTCCAGGCTCCTTGAATGACAGGAGTAGCATGGTGCTACATTGCAGAAACAAGGTGGACTTGGCCAGAAGGAAGACTTGTAAATCAGCAGCATGAGTAGAGGAATCTCTGGGTGAGTGGGTTATTGTCCACCCAGACATCAGTTATCAGCAGCCAGCCCTCTATAGAATAGGGCACAGACATCTTGCTGTCCAGCATTTGGGATGGGATGCTTTGTTGGTTACAGGTGTAGGAGTGTTGGCAGGAGTGGGGGGAGCCAATCACCCCGCCCAGCTCTAGTGGCAGTTTGGGCATTGGACAGATCCTTTTGTTAGGGAGCTGGTGCCTACATGCCCACATCCCGTGATCTGGAGACTCCCATAAGGGCTCTTGGGGTAGAGCCAAACAGTGGCATGCTCAGCTCAGGGGCTGCCAGCAAGGTTCTCACCACCAGATGGCAACGGCATCACATAGCAGCTGGTGCCCACTTGGCTTTCACAGGGTTTGCTACTCCTCGGTTTCATCCCCAGCAGGTGGGCTGGGGAGTGGGCAGTTATCAGGTGGTAGGTGGGTTTCCTGATTCAGGATCTGTCCCCATGCTGTGCCAATGTTCCTGTAGTGTCATCAATAAAAGCTGTGGCCTTTGTTTCTCCAAAACATCTGGTACTTTGTCTGTTACTTCTCACCGTGTCTCACACACACCCTCTATCCCCTACACTCGCAACGTAAAATGCCACTGTAGTTGCATCACTGGAAGCCATTCTCTATATTTGCCAGTGAAACCATAAAGCTAGGGTGCCATTTTTCCTCAGGAAAAAGAAACAGTATCAGGAAACAGTGTACATGGCTAAGCCGACTCATGATACTATCCTACAGTATATCACAGAATTGAATTTATTCCCAAGATCTTTTAATTGTCTCTCTGGAATGTTCTATTTCATTATCAGAATGCCAGACAGACAAAGTTCCTTAAATGCTTTATACTTTGACTGCTGAGGTCAGGCCTCGAGTTTCTGCCACCATGACAACCGGATGGAACTATTCTCGCAATGGGTAACACTGGCCATTAATCAGCTGGAGTGATCACTCTTGCACAATATTCAGAGCAAAGATGGGAACATGAGAAAGTCATGGCTTAAAGGCACACAGGCTTTTCTTTTAAAATGATTTTTTTTAAAAAAATAATATCACTCTTATGTTTTACCTACATACAAGTAATGGCTACTCTTATGGGAACTTGTGAAACAATAGGTTCATTGTACCGTTTTTAAAGTCTCTCTTATGTCTTATTTTGTTTCTGATAGTGGAAGATTTGACAGTTAAGAACACAGAAAGATGAGTTTGTGACAGGCATGTTGACAACATTTCATTTATGATGTACATGCTTGGTTTGAAGCTTATGGGCAGCCTGTACCATGAAATTTGCCTTAGTGTGCAGTAGGAGTCAGTGGGTATGCTCATATGACGGACCCCTCTACTTCCCTCCCTCAGAGGCAAGATTTCCCCTCTGTTTCTATTTTCCTTCACTGATTGAACAGCCCTGGTAACATGTTAATTCTTCCCTTGAAGAAACCGTGTCTATCCCACCCTGTCAGTAAGGTATATTTTGGCTATTTGCTCAGCCCAAGAACTTGAGGGAAGGGATAGGATCGCCCTTTAACCCTTGAAAATGGCACTTGGGATGCTTTTAAAATTTAAAAAAGGGTTTTATTTTATCATTAAAGGGAAAGTTCATCATCAGGTGAAATCAGGGGTTGAAATTACTGAGGTAAAACTATTACAAGCACAGACTTTTGTTCACAGAAATTATTCACAGTTACTTAGATCTTTATGTTATTATTAATTAAAATTCTGAGGCTTTTGTTCCAGTGTTTCCCCAAACACTCTAATATGCTTTATTTGTATAATCACTGACTCTTTTTGGTGCCCAGAAGGTTGGTACCCTCTTTCCAGAATCCAAACCCCTTCTCTTTGAAACACCAGTACTCTTCTTGAGTGTTTGACTGACTTTTAAGGTCTCTACAGGCAGTTCCTAATCACACCAGAACAGGAATCTCGGTACTCCTCAGAGAGAACTCTCCCTGTTTGACCGGGTAGGGAATCTTCTTCTCTCTCTAGAAGATCTATCCCCTTTCCTTTGACCATAATGGGAGTCTTCTATACTACCCACTCCCTTGCCAAACTCTCCCCCCAAGTACTCCTGTCTGTGTTCAAACTGCTCTCAGCAAATGCCGAATTCAGATTGTGTTCAGTCAAGATAGAAAACTGACTCTGTCAGTACTAACCCTTTTATGACAGGGCTATTCGTAGACCATCTCAGTAACGTCTCTGTCTTCACAGTAAAGGCAGGAATCTGACTGACTTTTGCTCAATATTCAGCTCTCTCAATACTTTTTTTGCTCAGCTGATGCCAACCAATCAAATTGCCTGAAGCAGCGTATCACTCAAGGATCTCTAGCTCTGTGAAGAATTAACTCTTCACAGTCCTTTATTTGTTGCTACAGCATTTCTAAGACTCTTAAAGAGTACAGTCCATCACAGCTTACTTCACTGAAAATGACTTTTGGCAGTAGAGTTGTAGGTACTAGAGCCTAGGGATGTGCATTTGGATATTTCTGATATGAATATATATCAAAAAATACCTCATCAGTATTTTCCAGATATATTTGGGTATAAGAATGATATTTGGGTTTTTCTGGAATTCCAGTAAACAGGTTCCCCCAAGTACTGGAAATATTCTTGAAATATTTGGGAATATTTCTGGGCAATGGGAAGAAGGGGGAAGAAAGGCCATTCTCCCAAGCAATGGGATCAAATGTTGGGGGAGGATTAGAACTTTTTGCCCAATTTACTGTCCTCAATGGCTCTCTAAGTATTGCTAAGGAAGTAACATTAATGTTACAATATCTGGTTTCTCGTTTGGTTTGTCATAGATTCTGTTTGCAATTGAAAGCTTTTGGCCAGTGGTTGCTCTCATGTGTTTGGCTATTGGCCTTTTTTAACCAGGAGAAAGAATGTAGGATGGCTGGGTCCACCTTGTTCAGGGGCCTGTAGAATTGCTTGAAACTGCAGGAGGAGGCTTTTGTAGAGAAGAAAGATTCTAGATTCCCTGCAATATTGGCATAATTTGCTCAAAAAACAGCTACTCCTGCTTCCTGGAAAGAGTCCCCCCTAGCAAATAACATACCCCACAAAAACTGGAAATTCATTTTTTTTAAAAGCCCCAAATCAGAATCCTGAAAAGGGACCCAGATAGTCTGTAATACTGATATTAAACTCATTGTTAAAATCCATTTAAAAAAATACCATTTTTTTCAGATGCACTTTCTAGAGGGTGATGTGGGAGGAGGTGGCAGATGTGGTTCATTGTTCCTCACATAATGCAAACCCTTCAGGCCTGCTGACCTTTCCACTTTGCACCAACCTAAGCGATTTGACCTCTGTACTTCGTATGTAGTGTCCGACATCAGCAAATGAGCATTAGTTTCACTATTTACCCCTATCATGTTTTATGAAGATTTAAAAGTTAGCTATAAAGAATAGCCTTTATATTGTAAGGAAATAATTTTGAACCAATTCTCAGTCAAAGTGACACAACTGCTGGGAACATTTATCTCAAAAGTCACACCATGCAAATACAAGCATTGCATAATATCTTCAATGCAGCTTGTAAAAAGATAAAAATATTTATGTTTCAAGTACAACTCCCTAATGTGTTGATTAAAACTTAGTCACAATAGCATTAAACATTATTTCCCATTAATTTTATTTAAAAACTAGATATCCTCCAATGTTTTCTTCTTTTATGCTTATATTCTAAGAAGGCTGATGTTAATTTTATTCACATGTGCTCTCATTATGAATTTAGTGGCACATAAACTGCATTATGATATTTGATAAAGCTTCAGTTAATCTCCTGTTTTGTGTACTCAGATGTTCTAAAAGCCATGTTTCAACCTGGGGAGCAATTAACAAACATGGCGAAGAAAAGGCAGAAGTGACAATGTTGCATCCAATATTAATGAATCAGATCTTTCTTTCCTGCCTTCCACAAGGCAGACTACCCTTTGGAAGGCTAAATTTATAACCTTTAAAGTAAAATGGTATTACTTTTGGAAGGAATTCTTCTTTTAACATTCCACAAACAATGTCTAAAATGGGTTTGGCATCTAATTCTACTCTTACTATAGTCTGCATACTTATGTTTGGATCCTCCTAGTGCTGGTTTAGTGTAAACTCTACCTGTGAAGGCTCTGAGCTCTCTAAAGATCTTTAGTTCCAAATATTATGGAATTTTTGTATTTGTACTGAAAATAGTGATTCATCTGAGGGTGGAGATATATTGTATATGTTGGCCAGTGTGTAATTGGTATATGTAGTGAATTAGTGCCTACCTACAGATGACCACAGTTAAGTACCAGAATTCTTACTTGTATATAACATTTCTACATCATTCCCTGGATTATGAACTCAGACTGTCCAGGGAGTCCCCCAACATCATGTGATTTCTGCTAGTCCTTTATTTTGAATTTTTTTCAGAGTGCCATTTGAAGCAGAGTTACACGTCTCCGAGCCCACTGACCTTTCTCTGTGTTTAGGATGCTACTATTAAATATTCTGTCTCACACAGTTAGGCAGATGGTTTTAACACATACTTTATTTTAACTGAGACTTAATATATCTTTTCCCTGTTTGTGAAATCCAGCTAATAGGTCCATCACTTTAGAGACTCCATGTAGATTTGAGAATTAAAATACATAAACCAATGAATATAATCTGAAGATATATAAATTCTACTGTGGTCACGTGGGATTTTCACAATTTTTGTAAAATATTCTATTTATGGGAATACTAAAGAATTCATGTTACAATAGTATTAGATTTGCATCTAGAATTAACGAAAACAACGGGCACTATAATAAATGGGCATGGTGCATAATTCAATAGAAGTTGCAAATACTTTTGGTTTCAAGGGCTATTTCCTGGCCTAAGGATTCTTGGAAAGGTAACTGCCTCAGACTGAAGATCTCTATTTTGCAACACTACTAATAAAGGAAAACTGTATCAGGCTATTTAGGCCCTTAGTCTGATTCAATGTGGGGCAGATCTTTTAGGCTACCATACTAAGGAGTTTGGGTTATGCCAACTCTTTGATTTCTCCTGAAATTAACATAAGTTTTAACCAATATTTGTTTTTTTTATGTATGGAGATGTTAGCAACATATTTATCCTGTTTTGATGCCAAGTTAAGATATGGTTAAAAAATATCCAGACCATTTAAACTTCTGGCATCTGTGGACTGTGATTATTTCTAAACTGTTTCTCTTCTGCATTTGATATGTTTTTGTCTTTGAGTTGTTGTGAATCTTCTTTTCAAATTAGTATGCCCTATTGGGTGCACTAATGGACAATAAACAAATACATAATAGTAGTTTAAGTTTGTAAACAACCTAGGCACTCCACCATTTCCAGACAATCTGGATCCCTTTGCTTTCACTACTAATATTTCACCAGGCATTTAAGGAAAAGCCCTAGTGCCTTCAATTAAAAACAACAGGAAATCTTGGGGAAACTCATTCAGACATTGTAAATGGTGTCAGACCATTCATCCTCATTTGCTTTGCCTTGCAAGTGAGCATTGCAGTTCTGAAAGGAACAGTCTTCTTAGTCACAAGTCTGAATAAATGTAATTGGGTAAGGGAGGTGTGACAGAATGCATTTTAAAAGCACATTTTCTGTGTAAACATGTGAAGGACTGTGAAGGGTTAATGCCTCTCTGATGGACTGCATTTAACAACAGCTTTCCTAGTGCCGCAATTTCAGAGAGCTGAGAGGCGAAGTGTTAACTCTTCCCTGGAACAGAGAGCTTGAGTGACAGGCTGCTCCCTTCCCCCCCTACTTTCTGATTGGCCAGCACCAGCTGAGGATAATTATATGATTGGATGAGTGCAGAGGGCATGGTCTTTTTGGAATTTTTCAGCCAGTTGGTCTTTCAGAAGTCAGTCAGTCAGCTTCTGACAGAGTCAGTCAAACAGGTTCACCTTTGGAGTGAAAGGAAAAGTCTCCTTGCCTTAACTGTTTTCTATCAGTTCTGAGGAAGAATTTAGTATCAGAACTGAATGTCTAAGAATCAGCCTAAACTGAAGTCAATTTTACACAGACACCAGAACTGGAATTGAGATTTTGGTGAGGGCGATTGGGTAGTATGCTTAAACCCCCATTCAATGTGAGGAGAATAATAATAATTCCTGCCTAGTTACACAGGGGGGTTTGCTCTGGTCTGTTGCAAAGGGAATTGGATTTAGACACTTTGGGATATAGAAAAAAAAACTGTGGTTTCCAAAAGGTGGAGAGTTTAAATACTTAGATAAAGAGACCTGGAAATCTTAAGAGTCATAGAAAGCTATATGAAGAAGCATTGTAACTGTAACTAAAATACTCAAATGCCTCTCACTGATAAGATCCAATATATGAAAATAAGCTTCAACAACACTATTTTGATTGTTAAAAGAAGTATAATCTGTATTAACAACATTTTTTATTTCAGCATTTCCAATCCCTGACCACACCTATTCGATCTGATCATGCTGGAAGCTTGAAGCCACTGGAGCTGATTACGTGTTGGAGATTGGCATCTGATTTTGTAATGAGTATTACTGTTCCCAATGCATGCGAGAAAAAGTATGATAACCACAGCAGCTTAACGGGAACATCCTAACGAAGGATGAACTTTGAAACATCCAGACACAATGTTCTATTTATATAATTGTTCTCCATTGTTCATACTTTGTACTTTTCTATTGTTATTTATTGATGCACAAGTTGTCTGTGATTTGCATTTTGTACTTTTCTATTGTTACCACTTTGTATACATGACTTTCTATTACATGTTCTTTAGCCTTTTGGCAATTTGTTATTAGTGAGTCTGTTAACTACACTTGTTCCTGTTCTGTATTACTATTGTATTAGAAAATATCTTATAAATGTTTTTTTCTTACAATTGTAAATATTTGATGTTATCAAGGACACAATCCATGAGGAATTTACCTTACATAAGCCCCATGGAAATGAATGGACCTGCATATGCATACTATCAATGAAGAACATCCTAGTGCTTTGAGCAGCTCTCAGTTGTAATATGAATACTTGGTATTCATATAGTGCTTTCTATGTTCAGTGTTGCATACATTACCTCACTGTAACCCTTATGACAGTCCTGTAAGGCAGGCCAGCATTACTATCCCTATATTTCAGATGAGGGGGTTGTCTAAAGTTGCCTAATTAGCTTGTGACAAATGATGAGATTTGAGCCAGGGAACTCCTCAATCACAAATAATTTTCTTAGCTATTGGTCTACACCAGCTGCATTCATTTTAATCGGGCTTTGCTTGAGAGCTTGCTCACTGGACTGCACCCTATATTGATGTCTTCTGAATTATCATGTTCTTATGCATTGGATAATCCATTCTGGAGAGCTGGTGGAATTAATCATGCTTAACATTTGTCAGTCCATGCCAAAAATGGTTGTGACAAATGTCTCTTATTATTCAGATGATGTTCCTATTGCTTAAAGCATCATTCTGTAATTACTCAGCTATATCTCAAGTGTGATTTATTGAATCAGCAATTTACAGAGATGGAGTGGCATAACCTAATTTACCCATGTAGATTCATTAATATTTGAGACATGAAAATATGCTTCCTGTCACTTTCACACTAGAATTTGTTAGCTCTGCAACTTGATATGGGTCATTTATTTTGTCTATGCAAATCCATTTGTGGCAGGTTTCAGGATCAGTGGCTGTTTGACAACAACGCCTTTGAAATGCTTCCTATGGTTATTACCACTCCTGGGTTTTGGTGCTTAGCTTTAAGGCAAGATCATTGAGAATACAAGAACAGCTGAGGCTAAGCGGAAAAAGAATGAATGGTGAGATAAATTGGGTAGTACAAACTTTTCATAATTAAAGAGGAAGTGATTGCATCCAGAGCTATTGCTTCATAGTTGTAAACAATGCTAAATGTAAAAGCAGAGCTCAGATGCTCTCAGCATGGCTTCGGAAGAAATGCAATAAAAATGTCAGCACCTTTAAAATGCTCACTGATCTATAGATCTCTCTATGCTTGAATAGCTATGTGATAATCCATCAGTGGTACATATTAACATGGCACTAAATAGAGGTCTTCTCCTGCTTACATACAACATATGCCTCTTCAGTTTAGACAGCTGGAAGCTTAACAGTGAATGATTTTCTCTTTCCAGATTTTCTCTTTCCAAAACTAGAAAACAGAATATATAAAATGACTGCCTAATCAGCAACTTTTACAAGGATTTTCCCCCTTGTTATTTACAATGAATATTATTTATTTAAACAGAGAGGTAACATCTTTCCCTGTGATACATCTAAAATGAACTATTTGCTTCCAGAGAATAGTTATTCAGAGATGTACACATTCTGAAAATTTAGAAGGCTTAGTAAAATGTACCCACCCATGCACCCCAAGTTGTCTTAAGCAACACTAATTGGTTTGAATCCAAAGCACTGTTTCCATAGGTGCAAGGACTTCCTTCTAGGGAGCATGACTCCTCAGCTTTTTCTACACATGGCAGCCTGAAATACCTTTGAAATCCTGAGAGCCAGTTTGGTGTAGTGGTTAAGTGTGCGGACTCTAATCTGGGAGAACTGGGTTTGATTCCCCACTCCTCCACTTGCACCTGCTGATGTGACCTTGGGTCAGTCACAAGCTCTGGCACAGCTGTTCCTGAAAGAGCAGTTTGTGTCAGAGTTCTTTCAGCCCCACCCACCTCACAGGGTGTCTGTTGTAGGGAGGGGAAGGGAAAGGAGTTTGTAAGCTGCTCTGAGACTCCAAGTGAAGGGTGCGGTATAAATACAATCTCTTCTTCTTCTTCCTGATGGTCCACTGTACACCAGGAGTAGGATTTCAGGGTTCATTTTGGGCTTCCATGAAAAGAGATAGCCAAAAACACACACTCCATGGATAGAAGTCTTTGTATCAGCCAGCCACAGAATGATTGTGAAATAAACTGTGAAATGAATCTAACTCACTATCTGTGTGGGCAGGGGACAATTCCAACACCATTTCCACTTAAGAGGATAACATGTCTGTGGTCTTGGCACCTGGCTGGAAATCATATATGCAGTGGGCAGCCCAGTAAGTACATAATGGATGCAAGTGTGCTTCCATATCATGATATGTATCAGGCATACCACATGGCATAGATACCACATAGATACCACATGGCATGGATACCACATGGCACAGACAAGTATTCAGTATCCCATTTGTATTCCCAGTCTTCTGTCTTTGGTCATTGTCCATGTTTATTGTAAGCATTATGTGCAACATCTTGCATAGAACAATACCTGTTTTTGGTAAACGAGTCAACCAGCTCTCTTTTATCTGTTGCTCAATTTATGTTTTGCATGCATGCCTATTATTTCATACAGGGGTTTACTGAAAATATTAACATAAAATCTCTTTTATGACCTTAGGCATGAGCCTAATGAAACAAAATTATCTTTGTGAATCTTATCTTTTTAAAATGTCACATTTTGTTTTGAAAATTAATTAAATTAATAAAGGTAGGAAATAGTGTTTTAGTTCCTCAATTAAATAAGTTTTTTAAAAACCCTTTACGGAGCTGAGAAACTTTATACTTAATTAAAACTGACTGCAGTACATGGCTCCTTTCCTTTGTTAATCTGCAATTTAGCTAGACATCACACAGCTCAATTAGAATGGACAATATGAAGATTACTTTGTGAAGTCTGCATGGAATTTGGATTTGTTTTCATATCAAATGGATTTAATTATCATATCACTAGAAACTGATCCTTTTAAATTCACAACAGTGCACTGAGTGATCTCTAAGAATTCAAAGACTTACGTCTTATGAAAAGTTTTACATGTAGTTCAGTCCTAAACAGAGCTACACCTTTTGTAATTCAACTGAAGTCAACAGACTTCAAAGAGTATAACTCTGTTTAGGATTGCACCACTCATTTTCCAAGAGGCTTCAGCCTATGAGATAGACTGTATCTCAGTCCAGCATGAACCACATTGCAGTGTGCAGTGTGCACACGTGATTGGTCAAAACAAGCCTGCAAGCTTTTACTTGGTTATGGAACTTGCTGATCACTGGTTTTGTCTTTGGAACACAGCAGTTCAGTGATTCCTTGTGCAAAAAATTATGCAGAGCCCTTTATGTGTATGTGGCAGGGTTTTTTTTTCATTCTGAACATGGGGTATAATCCAGCCAATAATAAGCACTTTTTAAGAAATTCCATTACCTGCAACAAGAGAGATTTAAGCATGTACTAGCTCTTCCTGTTGAAATAACTGAGGTTTGAAACTGCTTCATTTGGCTGGACCATCATTCGGTGGTATCTTTGGGGCAAAGCTCAAAGGTCCCAGCTCATGAGCTTAGCTGTTACCGAAACTTCACCCAAAGAAGGGGAAATTAGCTTTAAAATGGTTCCAGAAAGGAATAATGTAGGACCTTGTAGTCTGTATATAGCAGGGTGGATCTCAGTGGGGATAGCTCAAAACAAAATTATGATGAAAGAGAGTGATTGCAAACATAAATAAATAGCTTTATTGTATACAAAATAAAATAAAAAGAATAAAAATGTAAAAAACCCACACCTAGGCTAAGCACCTGCTTTAATTCCCTAAGCACTCACTCATTCGCACACAAGAAGGCACTCATAAAAGGTAGAAAGGAGGAAACGGGGAAGTTTTAGGGAAGGGACATACAACCTTAAATCCTGAGCTTGATATTTGACGAGATCCAGGGTAAACAGAGCTGAGTCTAAGGAGCAGTGCGAGGAGGAAAGGGGGAGAAAAAGCCTGCAGAGTGTAGCAGGGGTTCTCAGCAGGAAGGAAACCAGAGTTCTGACCACCAGAGATCTGGACCAGGATCCGAGGAACCATTTGCTAGTGCATGGAGTTATTTTATGGACAGAAGATTCCCCAGGATAGCTGGGGTTTTGGCCATCATGGCTTTGGATTGGGTCAAGGTAAAAAGTTTGAATCTCATTGCTTGGTTCAAAGTTAACTGCTGTCAATCATTGGTGGGAAACATTGGGGAAACTACCTTGATTAGGCCATTGTGAGCCGAATCTGCATGGGCATAAAGAGGCAACATGTTTAATGTACTTTAATGTACTTAGGTCGAAGTGAGCTAGATCTGCAGGGACACAAAAGTTTGCGTGAGGCAAGATAGCTTCTGAAATAGGATGGAAGGCAAATTAATGACTGGAGTGCCCTTCTTGGTTGAGTAAAAGAGGAAAAAGAGGAAATGGGAGTTGGTTAATGAAATAGCAACTTCCTTGGGTTGGACAGACAACTCTACGGCATGTTAGGATACTGGGTGATGTCTCCAGTGTTGTAAAATCTTTTGTTATTGAGAACGATATGCTATTGAGCTGGGGAAGATTGCAGTTTCTAATTCCAGCACAACCTACCTCTTCTTTCCTGTTTTTTTCCAGTGTCATGGCTGAACCCAGGTCCCTTTATGAGATTCCCCAAGTTTCAGATCCCTTTGGCACTTAGACTGTAAGAGGGGGTGCCAATTAAAACAACAAAGTCCAAAGTAAGAGGGGAACCCTACTATCTAAGGCTGTTGGCTGCAGGAGAGGGCAGGGTCCTTAGAGCAGAAAGCCCTGAAAGCAGACTGTAGTCTCACATTTTGAATATACATTACCAAAGGTAGTCCCATAGTTAAGAATCAAGGTCTTTTCCCCTGTCCATATTTGAGCATATTCATGTGGTTATGATTATATTGAGCAAATATTTGTGAAATAATCTCTAGAAACAGTTACAGAAAATGAAAGCTAATTTAATTTTATCTTAGTAAAATCTAATGCCGTTATATGGAGATCCACTAGGAACCAAAGCATTAGATGCTGGCATTTGGCTAGGAAATCCAGAATTTACTTTTTTTACGAAGTAAGAGATAATGTTTTTGTTATCACATGAACATAATAACAATCATTTTCCACTAGAAGGAAGATTTGCAAGTATTTCTTACTCGAATGTAATACTATATATATATATATTATTAGAATGCAATTAAAACATCCCAACTGCAAACAATTTAACATACAAGATGTTCTGTAGACTTTTCCATCACGCTTTCACAGTATATTCCTCTTTTCTCTGAGACACTCAGGAAAGTTTGCATGTTGTTTATCCTACTTTATCCTCAAAACAACTCTGTGAAATATGAATGAGAGAAGCAACTGACCCAAGATAACCCAGTGAGCTTCAGGACAAAGCAAAGTATTTGAACATTCATCACCCTCAATCAAGTCCAATATTCTGTCTGCTGCACCTTTCTAATATTTAGGTCATTTGTTTGATTTAAAAGTGTTATGCCCCACATTTCCGTCCTCACTAGGGCCAACAAGGCAGCTAGCAGATTAACAACAAGCATAATAAAAACACATATTTAAAACCATTAAAACCAATAAGAACCCACATTATTAAAACAAAAACAAAACTACAATGCACCTACAAAAACATAAAAAACAACTAAAACATAGGACAGGAAGGGGGGATCACTGAGGGAATGCCAAAGGAAACAAAAAAGTACTCACACATTGGCAGAAGATGGCAACAGAAGGGGACAAATGAGTCTCCTAGGGAGAGAGTTCCAGAGTTCTGGTGCCATGATTGGAAAAGGCCTCTCCAGGGCTGCAAGCTGCCTCATCTCAGAAGACAGGGGCATCCACAGGAGGGTCTTGTTAACTTATGCATAACTGCAGATTCCAAGTCGTTTCCTCTGTCCCTCCCAGTATAAAAGCAAATAAAAAGAAAAATATGAAGTATCAAAACAATGGTCGTCAGAAGGCTCTTAATGTTTCCTATATGGCCAGAATAATGTTGGTTTGATCATGAAGCTTCCAGTATTTCTGAATGGGGTCCTGTTTGGGTCACCACTTGATTAATAACTTACCAGAAGCATATCCCTAACAAACATATCTAGTTTGACCTAAGTCCTAGAAAAGTACTAGCAGTTGAGCCAATGCACTGTCATTATTCAGTGCATCTTACATCCTGATCCTAAATGAGTTTACTTGAGAGTAATCCCCATTGATTTCCATGAAGTTTGCTTTTACATTGGAAATACAATTAGCATAGGACGATTATCTTTAATGTGTTGTGAACTGCGCTGAAAGTATTCTGAAATTTCACATGATATTCATGTTAGATATCTGGTGGACAATTATTTCCTTAATAGAAATAAGGCCCGTTGTGGAAATAAATACAAAGAGCTCTAGAAAGAGGCCCTGGGTGGGTGCCCTGGCCTTGGGCACTCAGCGTCAATTTGCTGTGGTGACCTCAGCAGGGTATAACGACATAGAGCATACCGTTTTCTCCAGAGGAACTGATTTCTGTCATCTGAAGAGCAGTTGTAATTCTGAGTGATTTCCAGCCTTCCCCTGGAGATTGGCAATAATGGTTTCTCAGGAGGAAATGGCTGGAGGGTAGAGTCTATGGCATTGTACCTGTCTGAGGTCCCACCCCTCCACAAACCCCACTGTCTTCAGGCTCCACTCCTCAAATCTCCAGGAATTTCCCAACCTAGAGTTGGCAAACCTATCTCCTTCCCAGCGAATCATCAACCTACCATTATCTGCCTCTCTGACTTCAGCTTTCCAACCCTGCCCCACCTGCAGCCTCTACTTAAGCCAATTTAATATTTAGTTCCTCTGACCACCTAAGTCTCCTATGTCCCGGAAGAATACCTTCAGCAAATTCTGGAACTGGTTTCAAAAAAATGTTATCATTGAGGTTAAGTATAAGTCTTAATGGGCAATGGTCGCTTATGGGGCTATCAACAAACCTGTCTACATATTTCACTAAGGCAGATGGTATGGCAAAGTAATCGATTGTACTGGCCCGTAACATTGACAGGAAAGTGAAGGAGCCACCGGATACATCCAAATAGGTACCATTTAGAAGATGTAGATTAGCCCATGAGAGCAGTTCCAAGAATTAAAGTCCAGATTTGTTAATAACCTTGTCCTTAGAAGAGCGATCTAATAGAGACGCTTGAGCAGCAATTAGAGAGTTCGTACTAGCTCTTATATCTAAGGCACCTGATCCAATTCTGGCATTGAAGTCACCACCAAGTATAAGATGTGAATTGGGAAACTGGGAAGTTAAGACTTCTATGGAGGCGCCCAGGGAGTCCCAAAGACTTCCGTTAGGCTTATACTTGAAGTTATTTGGTGGTACATACACATTAATACATATAAGACTACCAAAATTAAGACCTTTGATTAGTATGGTTTGAAAATTACTTGGACAACTATTTTCCAGTACTTGTAGTTCAACATCCAGATCTACTGTTATGAAAATTGCCAGACCTCCAGAACCCCAGCCTTTTGAATGAATTTTAACTGTGGGGACTTATAAAGACCTTTAACCCTTAATAGAGAGCTGTTCTAGATCCTGACTCCAAGTTTCCTGAAGAAAAATTATATGATAACCTTGCAGGAAATCTAAAAAAATCAGGGTCGTGAAGCTTATTTCGCCACCCCCCAAGATTCCAAGACAAAAACTTTAGTTGTCAGACTTCTTGTTCTATCTTATTTAGATTATCCTCAGGGTCTAAGAATACACAGCTATTTGCAGGTAGTCCACCAGTTGCCCTTTGTCCACCTGTTGGCTTACAAGGAAGCCGTCCCTGACTATCTCTAGGATTTCCCTCCAGTTGTCTAGTTGCAGGGATTTCAACTGCAGCATTTGGGTTAGATGCCACAGTATCAATTTCTGTAGCAAAGGGCAGTCTTTGAGATGTCTCATTTTCTTTAGCTTTCCAAAGTTCGGTTTTTAGCCAGTCCAATCTTGATATGATGTCTGTTTGTTCCTCTTCAGGCATTTTTGGAAAGGATTTAATTAAGTCCCCTTCAATTGAGTTTTCCAGGAATGAGCAACCTCTATTGTTATCAATGTCCATAGGTGTTCCAGTTGAGGTGCTTTTAAAGTGCATGTCAACGCTTGGTGACTTATGGGCATAAGCCCTTATGTCTGTCACTGTAGAACCTGTGAACCTTCCTTTAGGACACAAGGGAGTGATGGTGGTGTTGACAAAAACCCTAGTTGGTAGAACTCCTTTTGACGACAAGTAGCTCCTATATTTCAGGATCAATGTGGGCATTTTGGAAGTCTTGAAGTTCAGCGGGTGTATCTTGCGATTCTAAAATCTTGGAAGAAAATCAGCTGCTAGCACTGATTCGTTTAGCCAACTGGCCTTTAATTCAATGCTATCTAAAGACTTAGATCGTTCTTGTTTTCTCAATAACCTACTACTAAGATATTCCATTCCTGACGACCTCCTTAGTTCCTCAACAAATAACTCAGATCTCAGAGAATGGGTATTTAAGCATGATGCTCTGCTAGATAGACACTTAATTTTAAAATCACAGTCTGCTACCTGGTTTAAATCATTTAAGAATGATCATTTTAGATCACCTTATCTGGTTAAAGGAAAATACGAGCCAACGCTGCTCCTAGCTAATACTGATTTTAATGGCTATGCTGTGAATTAATTAACTGTTCATAACCTCGGTTTTATAGATTTATAATGTTTGGACTGTATCTTATTTTATACAATTTTTATGTTTTATTGTGTTCTTCTCTGTCTGTGGTTTGTAATGGCCTATGGCTAAATACAATAAAACCTTCTCTCTCTACTTAAGAAAAGTACAGTCTTTCTCCACAGTGGGGACCCAAGCAGGAGGGAAGCGACCCCAGCAGGGCATAATGACACAGAGTCCACTCTACAAAGCAGCCGTTTTTTCCAGGGGAGTTGATCCCTGCCATCTGGAGAGCAGCAGCAATGGTTCCCTAGGAGGAAAAAGTAATCTTTCTCCACAGTGGAGACCAAAGCAGTTTACAGCATTCCCCTCTCCCCCTTTTGATCTGCACAACAACCCTGTGAGGTAGGTTAGGTTGAAAGTCTGTGACTGGTCTGAAAGCACCCACTCAACTTCCACAGCAAGAACCTAGGTCTGGCAGACCCTGATCTGAAGTGCTAACTGCTACACCTAGGGTAGCCAACCTCCAGGATGAGCTGGGTATCACAACTGAACTTCAGACAACAGATCTCTCTTCCCCTGGAGAAAATAACTGCTTTGGAGGGTGGACTCTATGGTAGTGTATTCAGCTGAGGCCTGTCCCCTCCCCAAACTTTGGCTTTCATGGACTCCATCACAAAATATCCAGGAATTTCCCAACCTGGAGCTGGCAACCCTAGTCAGGACTGACCCCAATGAGTTCCTCACAAAGGCCTGGAAAGGGCCTCCTGCCTTTGCCTTTTTACTGACAGAACCAAGCTTGGTTGCCTAGCAACAGCCACTGAGGGAAAATTTATTCCCACAGGAGCCAAGCAGGAGAAGTATCTTTGTCAAGAAAGACAGCCATTTTGGTAGTTTATTATGTCAAGGAAAAGGGAACAGACTCAGCACCCAGCCAATGGCACGTGAGTACTCTTGAGTGGCCAGTGGGCCAATGGTTGATGGAGTGCAAAGCACAGCCAATGGGAGAGCTGGAAATGGCCAATATGTAGGGCAATATGTCTCTGTGTGTATGTATACACTAGGAAATAAGGCCCATTGTGAAAATAAATACAATGAGTGCTAGAAAGAGGCTCTGGGAGAGTGCCATGGGCACTCAGAATCAATTTGCCATGGCAACCTAAGCAGGGTATAAGGATACAGAGTCCACCATTTTCTCCAGGGGAACGGATCAATGCCATCTGGAGAGCATTGTAATTCTGAGTGATCTCCAGCCCCCACCTGGAGATTGGCAACAGTGGTTTCCCATTACGGAATGGCTGGTTTGGAGGGCAGAGTCTATTGCATTGTACCTGTCTGAGGCTTCACTCCTCTTCAAACCTCACCCTCTCTAGGCTCCATCTCTCAAATCTCCAGGATTTTCCCATCTGGAGTTTGCAAACCTATCTACTTCCCAGCCAAGCATCAACCTACCTTCCCCCTTCATTGATCAGCTTTCCATTTCCCTCCCACCAGCAGCCCCCACCGTGCTCTGAAGCCCTGACTGCCACATATCTGTGGCAGTAACGGGGTGACTGCTGGCACCTTTTCCTATCATTTTTTGCCTTGTGGTATTCTGCTTGTGGTGTGATCTGTCTTTTTTGTGGTGTGGCATGATTGTGTTATTGGGCTTGTTTCTTTTGAAGGGGATGTGATGTGTTGTGAGTGAGGACATATTTTACCTCAGAATACAGCAGGTCCCATATGCAACTGACAGTTACAACTGTCTTGTGGAGGGGAGGGAGTTTTAGATACGGAATGGAGTGAAGTCCAGTCAGCTTCCATATGCAACGCTGGCCCAATCAGAGAAGAGTGGCCTAGGCTGTAGTGGGTGGGAGAGAACTCAGGCAACACAGCCAGTGGATAGAGACACAGTGGATATACACACACACTAGGAATAAGACCCGTTGTGGAAATAAATACAACGAGATCTAGAAAGAGGCTCTGGGCTTTGGGCAAACAGTGTCAATTTGCTGTGGCGACCTCAGGAGGGTATAATGACAGAGAAGCAGGGCCGAGGCACGGCATGCGGGACCCACCCCTGCCCCCGAGCATGGCCAGGGCCGGTGGAGTCCCCTCCAATGCAGGGCCTGCAGCCTGGCTGGTGAAGGCTGGCCCGGGTAAGGGAAGGCCAGTGCGGCCGCCAGAAAGAGGCCTCGCGCTTGGTGGGGCCACAATCTCGCCCCACTGAAGGACTTTCCCTCTCACCAGCGAAAAAGTAGGAGAGTGAAGACGTGCACGGCCGGGGCGAGTGCCTCAGGCCGCACTGGATCATTATTGTGCGGTGTGTGGAGGTGGTGGTCGGTGCGGTGGGAGGGGAGCTGCCGCCTACCAGTCCCCCGGCGCGGCAGCTGAGGGATGGGCGGCATGGCCGCCTCCCCTGTCCCTGAGGCCAGGCGGCCCCGGCGTAGGGCCTCCCTGCTGATGAAGGTGGTGGAGCAAGGCGGACCAGCCGGCCGTTCAGGAATGAGCTCCTCACCCACCATCCCCGGCCTCTGCTGTCCCCCTCGCTGACATTACGCTTCTCCGGGGCTGTCGCATCCTCCTGGCGCCGGTCCCTCGCCCAGCCCTGTAGCCTGGCCTTGCAGCCTCCCTTCCCCGGCTCCAGGCGGCGGCGTTCGCTCGCAGCGTTCGCCTCCCGCCTCCCAGCCAATGGCACGCCAGCAGCCTTTAGCGGCAGCTGGCGGGCCAAGGGGTGACGGTGCGCATTTTTTCTCCACTCCCTTACTCAATTATATATAATATGATATTTGCAAGACTATGGTCCCCTTTAAAACAGGAAAATATTTGAGAAGAGAAGACTTCTTGTGAGTGAATTCTTTCCATAGTCTAACCTATGTTCCTATCATAGAGTATGTTTTGTAGCATACAGAAAAGACACACTTTGCTGCTTTGAATTAGTGGCAGTATTCTCAACAAGGAAACTGAACTAGAAACCCATGTTAAATCACTGAACATGTGGCCTGGTTAACAAGCTCCATAAGTCTTGACAAATATAGATGAAACCTGAAATATCTAATTCATCACTTGAGTGCTCATAATAAGTATGCTTTTAATCTTCGGTAGTTATTGTAAAAGGGTTGTGACAAAACCCACTGAAAAATCGTAAGTCATTGCTGGGGGCTGATTTCTGACACATTTGGGGAGAGAAGAGGATTTGTTTAAAGTGAAAACTGAACTGCGAACAAAGTATATGGAATACAGATTGTGATATGCTGTTGGTGCCTTTTGGAATTTATGAAACTGGTAGAAGTACTATGCCAATTTTTCACAAGGTTGAAAAGTAGGCTCTCTAGAGACGCAATAGTCCCATTGAAAAGCCTTCTTCCTTAGTGGAGTGTTTTAGAGGACAGTTCCCAGCACTAGCATGCTGCTGCATCTTTCTTAAGAAAGGGAATCTTTCTTTTTCCACTGTTTGATCCCAATTTCCAACCAATCTGGAATCACACAAGCCCTGTTTCAAGTTACAGTGAACACACCTGCAGTCTAGTCCTGTTCACATGTTACACTGAATGCAATGCAAGTATGCTTGAACATGCATTTATATATATATATAAAAAGCCAACATGCATTTGCTTTACAAATGAAACCAGAGACCAGAACTTGGATAAATGTGGGGGTTTGTGTCACATGTTCATCTTTGCATGTTGACTGTCACATGAGAATTACTCAATGTACATGGATTGTACATGCATTTACTGTAACCCGTGAACAGGTTGTCTGTGTACACTGAACCCTCAATTTTTCTTCATATGAGTGTTGAATAATTCTCATGTGACATTCAACACTTGCACAGCTGAACGTGTGATACAAACCCCACATTTATCCAGGTACTGATCCAGCCAATCAAGTTAGGCCACGTAATTATATCCCTTAGGACAAATGAAATTCTTCCATTGCACCTCACTCACTGGAGAGGGGACATGTACTTGTCCTGCCATGGCATGCTAATAATTTCATTTCCCATCATTGTTATGTGGCAAACATTTCACATTAGTCAGCAATAACTAGCTGGGGACAGAACATTTACACACATTTAAATGAACCCATGACTAGAAAGGATGCAGCATGCATGGTCAGTGTTTGCTTCAAGTTATCACATGCTGCACTACCTGCTGGCTGCACATACTTGTATTGGGGGAGAAGGAGCACTGGCCCGGTTTCATTGGCCACAGCTGCACTGTCTGCTTCCTTTATATGTCCCCTCTTGTGTACAATTCATATATTTCACTGAGGTGTATAAAAATCACTGAACAGGAGGGCACATTACTTGTGGGGCAAGAATATTTTGAAAAGGTGCTCTGCCCATTGTAGTTCAATGCTTTAGTGATTCCATGTCAGTCAATCATGGTGTAATTACCATCAATTTTAAATGGTGGTTCCATATGACAGCAATAACAAACTGTTGCTCTTCTGTTCTTTGCCCATTGCACTCCCGATTTTTCCAGGAGCTGATATGTTGAAATTGTTTGTGTGGAGTAGTAGCATGATCTCTGTGGCGTTTAGGTGATTTTTGCACCACTATTTTGTAATCAGCATAATTTTTCTTCTGACCTGCTGCAACATTTGGCAGTGCTGTGAAAGTTGCTGCAGTCACATTTTGAAGATGTTTTATTGGCACCAAACACCATTATAAATTAATGCCATTTCTAAATCTGTTCCCCCATTTTTCCAAGAAATAATTTGCATTTGAGGAGGAGGCCTTGGACATCCTACCCACATGTAACTGAAACAAGGGGACAGCTCCCTAAAAACCAAAAGCAGGCTCAGCAACTTTACAGCTTAACAGTAGTATAGAGATGAGGGAGAAGTGATTGTGTCATGAAGGAATAATGCAAATCAGGTGACTTAAAAAAAACAAAACCGAAACATAAAGGCATAGGTCTGCTAATATTGGTGAACAGTAGGGGGGGCACAGTCACAAATGGAATGAAATCAGTCCCTGTGTAGAAAGGCAGAAGAAACAATTTGGTGATGTGCAGATTTTCTTTTGTAGTTCCAGTCTAGTACAGCTTTGACTGGTTGTGGAGAATTGCAGCAGTGAGGAACCAACAGTAATCAGCAAACTTAGATTAAACAATGATGTTAATTTCTTCTACTGACAACTTTCCTTCATTTGACTAAAAAAGGGCCTTAGCTTATATATTTTTAAAACATATTTTCTGCCCAGATCCATTCCCAATTCAGAGGTAACATCGGAGTGTGATTGGAACACTATATTTTCTCCACACATTGTGAACCTCCTGACTCCCTCATGAGTTCATGAGCCCCTGGGCCCTTTTCTGCCCCCTCTCTTTTCACTTAAAATTTAACTTGTAGTGGCAACAATGGCCCCAGGCACACGGGCCGGATATTGCAGGGGGAGGCGTGGCTAATTGACCCGGCACAGTTTGATCCACGATGGCGCGATCAAACGCGCCGGCAGCACAGCACGGGTCCTTCCCTTGGTGCCAGCGGGTAAACGAGGAACCAAAGGGGAATGCCATGTGCCAGCGCAATCACACCACGGGCGTCTGGAGGCAGCCCGTGGCAAACATTTACTAGTACCTTGGAGGTACTAGTTTTTAAATGCGCATTGTCGGTGGTATGCCATGGGTGCGCTCCACTTCCCAGATGTTGGGGTGTGATCGCGCCTGGATAATCCGCCCACCTTCCGTGCCTCTCCCGCGGCAACTTTGACATGTGACCGGGTCCAATGTTAACTTGTATCTCTGCAAAGTCTCCATCCTTTACTGATGCCTGAAACAACAGTATGTAGGTACTAGGGAGTCAGGTCCATGAGAAATTTTATTTTTCAAGTAGCTTAAGGGCTGTTTGTAGGGGTGCCAGGCATCCAAAGAACCACATGTCCCAGACCTCCTTGTGCCTAGGTTAATGCTAAACATTTCCTCAAGCATACAGAGCCCTGGGATGTGTAGTTCCCAGGCAACTATTCAGATGATTTAAAGAATTGCTGGCAGTTCTTCATGGCTGGGCTGGTGAGTCTCTAGGAATGATGTTTTTGAGCTTATTGCACACCTGTGGCTAATGATACAGGCTGCTTGGCAAGGTCTCGAGGCAGCAGGAGGAAGGTTGTGGGGTTAACATGCATGGGAAATTATAGATGTTTAGGGCCAAACATGCCTGGGAAATTATAGAGGTTTATAAACAGATGCTAGAAGTGTCTGAGGAAAAATCGTGGAGTTGGAATGCTTGGTATTGGGGGAAAACATAGACATTGTGGGTATTTCAGAAACTTGGTGGGATAAGGAAAATCAGTGGGATACAGTGATTCCTGGTTAAAAATTATATTGGAAGGATGGGGGGTAAGGGTTGGAGGTGGGGTGGCTCTATATGTCAGAGAGGGTATACAGTCCAGTAAGACTGAGAAGGTAAAATAATTAGATTCGCTACTGGAAATGCTATGGGTTGAAATAGTGGACCCAAAAGGAAACTTAAAACTGGGTGTTTGTTATCACCCACCAGATCAAAAGATAGAGGAGGATTATAAAATGAAGAATGAATTAAAGATAGCAGCTAGATGAAATAACTGTGTCGTAATAGCTGATTTTCAGCCACCCACACATTGATTGGGTCAATATATGTTCAAGTTGGGAAAAAGAGATTGAGTTTCTAGACACTCTCAATGACTGTGCTATGGAGCAGGTGGTCACAGAACCTACCAGGGGAGAGGTGATCCTGGATTTGGTCCTAAGTAACAGTGGCTCAGTGTTTAAGATGCTGAACTGCAGGCTAAAAGGTCGATAGTTCAGCAGTTCGAGACCCGAGTGCCACATGACAAAGTGAGCTCCCGTCTCTGGTTCCAGCTCCTGCCAACCTAGCAGTTCAAAAGCAAGAAATTGCAAGTAGATAAATAGGTACCGCTTTGGTGGGAAGGTAACAACATTCCGTGCACTTCGGCATTTAGTCATGCCGGTTACATGACCACGGAAACATCTTCAGACAGCACTGGCTCTTCAGCTTGGAAATGGAGATGAGCACCGCAACCCTAAAGTCAGATTCAACTGGCCTTCGAGCAAGGGAAACCTTTACCTTTACCTAATGCCCAAGACCTGGTGAGAGATGTAAAAGTGATTGCACCACTTGGGAACAGTGACCATAATGTTATTGAGTTCAACATTTGTACAAATAGGGAGTTGCCCAGAAAGTCCAACACAACGACTTTTAACTTTAAAGGGGGCGACTTCTCTGAAACGAGGGGTCATGTGAGGCAGAAACTGAAAGGAAAAGTAGAACAGGTCAAAACCATTGGGAAAGCTTGGAAACTATTTAAAATGACAATCCTAGAAGCTCAGAAAAAATATATACCACAGGTTAGGAAAGGCACAAATAGGTATAGGAAAAAGCCTGCATGCTTAACAAACAAAGTAATGGAAGCTGTAAAAGGTAAGAAGGATTCCTTTAAGTGGTGGAAAGTCTCAGTGAGGTTGATAAAAGGGAACACAGGCTGTGGCAAATAAAATGCAAGTCTGTGATCAGGCAGGCAAAAAGGGAATATGAGGAGCATATAGCAAAAAAACAGAGACCAACCATAAAACTTTCTTCAAATACATTAGAAGCAGAAACCAGCCAGGGAGGCAGTGGGGCCCTTGGATGACCAAGGGGTAAAAGAAGTACTGAAGGATGATAGGGAAATTGCTGAGAAGCTAATGCATTTTTTGCCTCTGTCTTCACTGTGGAAGATGAGAAGTGCTTGCCCACTCCAGAACCGCTGATTTCGGGAGGGGTGTTGAAAGCCCTGAGTCAGATTGAGGTGACGAGAGAGGAGGTCCTAAAACTGATAGACAACTTAAAAACTGATAAATCACCAGGCCCAGATGGCATATATCTGAGAGTTCTGAAAGAACTCAAATGTGAACTTGTGGATCTCCTGAAAAAAATATATAATTTTTCATTAAAATCTGCCTCCATTCCTGAGGACTGGAAGGGGAGTTAATGTCACTCCCATCTTTAAAACGGTTACAGAGGAGAGCCGGGAAATTACAGGCCAGTCAGTCTGACATCAATACTGGGTAAGTTGGTGGAAACTGTTATTAAGGAAAGAATTAGTAGGCACATGGATGGACAAAACCTATTGAGGCAGTCTGTTAGTGTTTTTTGAGGGAGTGAACAAACATGTGGACAAGGGGGACCCAATAGATGTTGTTTACCTTGACTTCTAGAGAGCTTTTGATAAAGTTCCTCATCAAAGGCTCCCAAGTAAGCTCTAGTCATGGGATAAAAGGACAAGTCCTCTTGTAGATCAAAAACTGGTTAATGAATAGGAAACTGAGAGTAAGTATAAATGGGCAATTTTCTCAGTGGAAGGTGGTAACTGGTGGTAATTGGTGGAAACTGTTATTAAGGAGAGAATTAGTAGGCACATAGATGAACACAAACTGTTCTTTGAGGGGATGAACAAACATGTAGACAAGGGGGACCCAATAGATGTTGTTTACCTTGAGTTCCAGAAAGCTTTTGATAAAGTTCCTCATCAAAGGCTCCCAAGTAAGTTCACTAAAAGGACAAGTCCTCTTGTGAATCAAAACTGGCTAATAGGAAACAGAGAGTGAGTATAAATGGGCAATTTTCTCAGTGGAAGGTGCTAAGCTGCCAACAAGTAGGTATTTTTGCTCTTTAGCAAAGTCTCTGAAACTCTGAGGAGAGAGGCTTTGCCCCCCAATCCGGAAGAAAGACAGACACGTTTCTTGGGTACTGAACGGGCCACTTTATTAACTTCATTAACAGCAATATCAACACGATGAACAGCAAGGGCACTACAGATTGTGGCATGACCAGGCCAGGGGTCCTCGACCCCTCCCCAGCCATTTGTCCTAGGGCGATCCACCCAGCCCCAGCTGGTAGCCAAATGTATGGCTCACAACCAGTCAGCATGGCAAGTGGATGATGGCCAGGGATAAGCCAGAACCCCCGAGCCTCGAGGCTCAAAGGGATGGCAATCCCGTGCCATCATCTAGGCGGTCAGCTTTCCCCGCCCCGGGCCTCAGGGCCCAAAGACTGTACTGGCAAGACCCCTATGCCCCAATCGGGGTTATATGCCGGTGGTCACCATGCCACAATCTGATAAACTAACATCCTGCCACTAAAGTGACCGACCTATTTAAACTCAACCACACCCCAGCCAATTTTTTCCCCATCCTCCGCTGCAGTATGAGGTAGGCGAAAAACACCCCCTCCCTTGGCCAATTTGGGAAAGGGGCGAAAAAATTCCTACCCGGCCCCCATCAAGAGCGACCAGCCAATGCCCATACTGCTAACAGGGTGGGAGGGTGGGTCGAGCGATCAGGCGCGCACTGAAGGGAGGAGGCAGGGGCCGGCTTCACAGCTCCGGCCCCGCCCCCCCGTTCAGCCCCGGATGCGGCGGTTGCCGCGTTCTGCTCTTCCTCCTGCAGGGCGGCAAAGGCGGCTCCCGGACTGCACGGGCGGGCCGACAGCCC
>NW_015175366.1:305109-334672 GCF_001447785.1 Gekko japonicus
GCTTCACAGCTCCGGCCCCGCCCCCCCGTTCAGCCCCGGATGCGGCGGTTGCCGCGTCCTGCTCTTCCTCCTGCAGGGCGGCAAAGGCGGCTCCCGGACTGCACGGGCAGGCCGACAGCCCGGGAACCGAATTCTTTTCAGTGCTTGCCTAAACACCCAAGCATAAGTTCCTGAGTTTCCCTACCCCCCGTTCAGCCCCGGATGCGGCGGTTGCCGCGTCCTGCTCTTCCTCCTGCAGGGCGGCAAAGGCGGCTCCCGGACTGCACGGGCAGGCCGACAGCCCGGGAACCGAATTCTTTTCAGTGCTTGCCTAAACACCCAAGCATAAGTTCCTGAGTTTCACTGACTCTTAAGGTTTTGAAGACAGGAACACACAACCAAGTTCCCCAAATCCTTCCCTATACACTGACCAAGGGATCACTCCTTTCTTAAGAGAGATGTCCCTTTTCAATGCGCCTGAATTACTTTTCCAGACTAGAAGCTCTGTCCCTTTTTTGGCTTGAGTGGCGATCTTCTGTGATCCTCCCACTCCTCTTTTAGCCTTCTTCCCAGTCCTCAGTCAGTGCTAAACTGATCTTTTTAAACTGTCAGTTCCCAACTGTCATTTCTTAACGGACACTTTCCGCAGAATTCTGTTTGAATAGCCTGTCACTCAAAGGTTCTCTATGCTAGGCATTAACTCTTGACAGTCCATCACACCTGCACACTCTCAAAAGCTCAATTAACTTTCTATATTGGATAAGAATTTCTTGGAAAAATGGCACTCCATTTTTAATGCAGACAAGCATTACAATCCTATAGAAATTCACCAGTTTTTGCAACCCCCTGTATTGAGAATGCCTATTTCTGTGATTTTGATACATTTTGTTCTTCTGTGCCATTCCTTCTCATTGAAGATAGGGAATTTTGAGCATTATTTTTTCACTAAGTGCTCCAGTGGTTCCAGTTCTTTCTGTCTTCATATGTAGAAAGTGAAGATACTACCGGTAGGTCAGCCTATTGTGAGTAGACATATAGGATGCCCCACAGGGGCATATAGGACGGTAGGTCAGCCTATTGTGAGTAGACATCCTATATGCCCCTCTTACTGCTGCTGATTAATATCTGTGTTAGACCTTTGAATGACATTGACGAGAGCTTTAGGTTAGGGTGTCATCAGTATGTGGATGGCACCCGTTCTTTATTTCATTAACAGAGTAATCAGTCATCTTTCTCTGCCTTAGGTCATTGCCTGGATGCCATGACCAGGTGGTCATGTGAAAACAAGTTAAATTTGAATCCAGATAAATCAGAGGTGAGAAAGGGAGTTGCTCTACTAACAGTAGGTGGGCAACCTAGTAGGTTGGGTAATGTGAAGAGCTTTGTTGACAAAGAAACATTGTTGCCAAAAATGTCATCATCACTTTAAGTTTGGCTGATAAGTTGAATCCCTGCTTCTTGTCTCTTTCCAGGATCGATGCAAGATGCTGATTTTAACCTTTAAAGCCTTATATGGTCTGGGACCGGTATACCTCTCTTGATGAGAGTCCATATGCCAACTGCATTAATCATGCCAGCTTCACCATCCCGTCGGAAAGTGAGGATTGTGACAGCCTTGTCCTGAATTTTTGGGGTAATAACTCTGGAAAGATTTTCTGGTGGAGGTTTGAGCAATACCCTCGCTCGCCCCCCCCTCTTTTTTCAGGCTATGCAAAATGATTTTATTTAAGAAAGGTTTAAATTTAAATTAACTGGTGGCTGTGGCTTTATTGTGACAGGTTTATTAATTTTAGACAGTTGTTCACATTGGTTGAGTTTAAATTGGGTTGTCTGTTTCTCTTGCTGTCTCTGCTTCGTGAACTGTCCTGAGCAAGCAAGGCAGCATAGAAATATTCAATACTGAATAAATAGAAATGGTTTATAAGGAACATGTGACAAAAATGGCATAAAAGGTTTGGAGAGAAAACATTGACTTGGGAACAGCAGCAAAAAAAGTGGGTGAAACGAAATGGCTGCATGTAAAAAAAGAAAAGAAATGAAAAGAATATTTCTCTCTCTAGTAAATATAAACTTTGGCATAATCACCTTACTTGTTGGAGCAAATTTGAACTTTTCTAAAATAAGGCACACCTTGAACACAAGCATGCTGTGGACGTCTGTCGCCCAGACCTCCAGGCTACCTCCCCAGCTCTCTCTGGTCTTGCCTAAATAAAGAATAAGACACAAGTGTCCAGGTCCCTAATGGACTTTTCATTCAGTGCAACAAACCTGTACTGTATGACAACTATCTAGTTCTGTAATAAATACCTGCCTCTTCAAAGACCCTTTGGGTCTGATTCCACAAGGCGTGAAATGAGAATCCCTCAACCCAGCTCATATTTCACATGTGACCAGTATTGTGGGGATGGCACCCTCTGGAGGCATGCCCGGAGGTCAATGTCCACACAGGGAGATAAGGGAAGTAGTGTGCAAGGTACCAGTAAACATCTGCTGAGATCTGCTGAGATCACCGTGAGAAGAAACTTGGCTATGGTGGGGTGGAGATAAGGAGGTGGGCTGTCTGCAGAGCACATCCTGTTTAGTTTAGTTCGCAGTATGTTTGTAGCTTTCGATATACGTGGCAAGGGGGAAAGGAAAAAGGGGGGAAGCTAATAAAACTCTGCTGAGCCGGTCCGGGTCAGACAGATTCTGCAGATCCGTGTCTCGTGTCATTCTTGAACCTCAAGCCTACACAGTATTCCTCTTAAAAATGAGGGGGGGGAGATCATGTCCAGAGTACAGTATGGTGGTGGGAGGGGCTTCAGCATTCCCTTCCTTTCACCCCCTGTACTTTCACCAAAAACAAATGTTGATTCCACATGTCTGTCCAGGAGAGGTGTGGAACCAATAGCAGGATTAACAGCCCCTCATTCCCCTTTTTTTTTTCCTTCTGGTGAAAGGGAATGCTGAAGCCCTCCCTGCTGCAGCACTGGTGCACTCCAGAGCCAATTTGCCTCCCACACTGTGCTTAAGGTGAGTAGAGGGTCTTAAGTGAAACCAACATTTCACATTCTGTGTAATCCAACCCTTATAGACTACTCTTTGAATGAAAACAGCCAGAAGATACATTTCTTACAGTCCTTCTTCCTTTCTGCACTTGCCCCTCCATCAATTCTGGCAACATTAATGCAGCATTCACGATTGGCATCTACAGTTATATGGATGGAAGAAATGCAATTTTAAAAACAAAGCACAGAAGAGAGAAGAACAGGGAATTGAAGCTAGCCAGCAGAATAATAAATTAGCCAAATAATTCCTTGTTGACTGAGAAAGAATGTATGCATATTATCCTTGAGTCTTTTTGATACAGACAGATTATAAATGCTGCACAGAAGTAAATTAAAGAGTGAATAAATGCATATAATTAGCTCAAACCTACCTGGTCAAAACAGTGGATAAAATTATGCACCCACATGAAGACTTGTGGTGTGATTTATTTTGTGGATACTGATGGTAGACCTGTCATAAACTATAAGGGCCAGACTAGCTATGAGGCAATCCTAGGAGTCTCCATTTTATAATAACGGGTGTTGCAAACAGAAGAGCCCACCTCATCTGAACCCATGACCATTGTATTTGGGAGGGGGATAAGTGCACTGATTTCACTGGGCTTGGAAGGGTGTGACTCTGCTTTGGATAGAGCAGGAAGGATTAGAATTTATATATTTTTTTCCTGCCTCACCTCTGTATATTAAGCAACTTGTGGGATACCTTTTCCATGCATCCATAGTACCTGTTAACTTACCTGGTGGTAAGTAATGTCTGCAGATCCTGTAGTTGTTTTTGGACTGTCATATGTCAAAATCATACATGGGAAAATGGAAATCCATGACTGAATTTCCAAGAATCTGAATGGATATTGGAAATGTGCAGAAATTCACAACTTTGAGACCAGGAGAAAGGAGCAAATGGCATGATGAATACATTTCAGAAAATCAGGGCTTTTCTGCATGGGTCTCCCCCCCCCCCGGCAATTCTGGCCTCATACTGCTTTGGTTTATACACTGATTTCTGCAAGCATTTCGTGCCTCTAGCTTTCTCTTTTTAAAATTGTTATTCTTCCATTTTTTTTAATATCCTGGTTCTTTTGAAACCACTCCCCAGTCCCACCATCTTTTTCTGGAAGCCAATTCTGAGTCAGTGTTTTCCTTATGCATGTTTCTGCTGGTTTTCTTTGTCCCACCCACTCCCACCCATCTCCAGACCAATTTTCTTTTATTTTGGGGGGGGGGATATTTTTGCATTTGTGTGTTTGTGTGCCCATGCCTGGAAGTCATGGCGACCTCTGACAACTCCTACTGGAGCACGAAGGACACTCAGAGAAGTGGCTTGATAGCCTGCCTTGGGCCTCCCAGCCCTGGTATTCTCTGGAGGTCTCCCATCTAATTTAGGATTGTCAGGTTCCTACCTTTTGGTGGCGGGGAGGCTCCTGGCTCCTCTGTGGGATCTTCAAGTGTGCACCATGATGATGTCACCCAGAAGTGACATCATCGCACTAGACACATTGCGGGGGGATGCTCTAGAGTTTTAGGCTGAATGCTACAGCATCCCCCGCCCAACATGCCCCCGCCCAATGCTAGAGCATCCCCTGCCCAACATGTTACAGAGCTGTTCAGGGGTGGGGCTCCCCCACTCTCCAGCTGGCTGGCTGGTGAATCAGAGCCCCCAAAATCAGGGGGTTGGCAACCCTAATCTAAATACTTGCCAGGCTCAGCCCTGCTTAGCTTCTGAGATCTGACAAGATCAGGCTTGCCTGGGCTATCCAGGTCAGAGCTCCAGCCCACTTTTCAATGATTGGACTGTCGTCATCAAACCATTCCCTCTCCTTACCCCTCTCCTGAAGATGAGTGGCTGTAATGATAGTTTAAGAAGGATGTCTGAATTCCCAGGTTGCATTAAAAAAGTCTCTAGCTTCTTCCCTAATGGAGATAGAAGGGAAAAGTCATTTCTCTACAAGGAAAGGAGACAGGGACTTACTTAAAAGAAAAGAAAAGAAAGAAAGCTGGGAATTCAGAGAACGTACTTAAACTATAATTACAACACTACATTGATATATCAGTATTTTAGGACTTTTTAAAAGGAGGGGAGTACTGTGATGTCATAGATGATGACACCAATGACAACAGCAATCTCCCTTGAAAATCCTTGTTATTTAAGGCACGTGTGGAAGAAAAGAAACTGACTCCACACTGTGAAAATGCACAGGGAAGCCAGATGTGTGGAAAAATCTTGCCCAAACCAATTCTTGTGCTTGTAGATCGACTGCCAAGAAAATAAAAGTAGATCAAGTGTGCAGAAAGGGCCTCAGTATGGGGGAAAATTATTTACACAATTGCCAAAGCACTTCAGTGGAGAAGAATTCGATTATGAACTTTAAAAATCATAAGGTGATATACTGCAAGAAGTGAAGATGATTTGTGCATGGACAGGATAAAGAAGGTTAAGGAGGGAGAGGGATAGACTCAAACTAGGCTGCCACCGAATAGGGTGTGTGTGTGGAGGAATAAAAGGCATATGACCAGATAAAAGACTTCTGTCATGCTGAAGGTGTTGAGGGAGGAAATGAATGAAGTGTTTTAATTTTCAAGGAGAATGTGCTTCTGGAAGCAGAGAAAAAGAGGTCACATGGAGAGGCTAAAGATAAATATAGAGTTGTCCTGGAGCACCAAAGAACATCAATGATGGCTTTACCTCTGGGAGGAGAACCAACAGCTAGCAGAACGTAAAACTGCATCTGAAGTGCATTAGGGGCCTGAATTATGCATCATGAGCTAGCACTAAGGGCCTGACCCAAAGGCCACTGACGTCAATAGGAAAAGAAACATCCTCCCACTCACTCCGCGTGGTTTTGGATCAGGTGAGATTTAAAAACAACAACAACACCAAATACTAATATTATGAAGGCAGTGTGTGCCTACCACAGCAAGAAATGCACAAATTTATTTTTCTTTGAATAAGGTTAGTCAGATGCTTGACTCAAAGTGAATAATTGTTAAAAAATCATGAAAGAATTCAGCAAGTATAATAGAGAGAGCCAGTTTGGTGTAGTGGTTAGGAGTGCGGACTCTGATCCTCCACATGCAGCTGCTGGTGTGACCTTGGGTCAGTGACAAGCTCTCTCAGAGCTGTTCTCTCACCAGCAGTTCACGAAAGATCTCTCTCAGTCCCACCTACCTCACAGGTGTTTGTTGTGGGGAGGGGAAGGGAAAGGGATTGTAAGCTGCTCTCAGACTCCTTCGGATAGTGAAGGGTGGGATATAAATCCAATCTCCTCCTCCTCCTCCCCCTCCTCCTCTTCTTCTTCAATATACATGTACATATCCAACTGAGTATTGAAGTATTGCACCATTCTGACAATGTAATATATTAGCAGTGCAAACAGAGTTATGACATTCTAAACCTATTCAATGGATTTATAATGGTGTAACTCTGTTTAGGGTTGCACTGTAGATTTCTCTATGTTGAGAGGTGCAAAATACTACATAACATCCACATGGTAGAACAGCATTTTATATGTGAGTTATATCTTACAGTAAAAGATTGAAAGTCAAAGAAGAAGGGGTAAGCAAAGGATGAGATGGTTAGACAGTGTTATCCATGCAATGAACATGAAATTAAGCAAACTCCAGAGCACGACAGAAGACAGGAGGGCCTGGTTTGATGTGGTCCATGGGGTCGCAAAGAGTCAGACTCGACCGTGCAACTGAACAACAACAACAAAATTGATAAAAATAAACACAGAATTGAAACCCAAACCCAAACAGGAGCAATATAAAATAACATGACATTAAAGCAGCATGAGATATTAACAGAGAGGAGTAAAAGGCAGATGACAAAACTACTATTTCCAAAGCCCTGCAAAATAAAAAGGGTTGGTTTTAGTCATGTTCTTAATAAAGGCCACAGACAAATAAGTTTTAAATGGTCTATTTTTAATATTGTGATGTGGTTTTAATTGTAAGCTGCCTTGAATAGGACACTGAAAAGGCATCATAGAAATATCTTAAATAAATCTCTGTAGTAAAGAGTTCCACTAAATGCATGCCACCACTGAAATTCACCTCTGTTGACTCCCCCCATCTGTTTATGGTTGCTTTAAGTAATACTAGGGGATAGAACAGCGGCTCCTTCATTTTGTTTTTTAAAATACATATATTTTCATTTCAATTTACAAACATACATACATAAAATACAAACTATATTCATTCATACTGAAAATCATTCATTTGCATACATTATGTAGACCTTGCTAAATTTACTTTCTTAATATTTAATATTTCACTTCTATTTAAATACCTTGACTATCTTTTCCATCTATGTTCAAATCTAATAACATTTTCATTATAAAATAAGTATTACCTATCACTCTTTGGAGAGCCTGTTTGGGTAGTGGTTGGGAGCGTGGACTCTAATCTGGGGGAACCAGGTTTGATTCCCCACTTCTCTACATGCAGCTGCTGGTATGACCTTGGGTTAGTCATAGATTCTTTCAGACCTGTTATCTCAAGGGCAGTTCTTGAGAGAGCTCTCTCAGCCACACCTACCTCACAGGTTGTCTGTTGTGGGGAGGGGAAGGGAAAGGGATTGTAAACAGCTCTGAGACTCCTTCAGGTTGTGAAGGATGGGAGATAAAGCCAATCTCTTCTTAATTTAATTTTATTCTTGATTTTCAGCTATGTAGTTACAAAACCTTTCAATTTTTCTTGAAATTTTGAAGTTGGTCTATTATGTATGAGAGATGTTAACTTTGCCATGGTCACAAATTTGTTCAGTTTATTCCTCCTTTCCTTCAAGGTTGTCTTCAGTTTATTCCTCCTTTCCTTCATTCTGCTGTCTTCCATTTTCCTGCAAATATTACTCTTGCCACTGTCACCATATACTTAAATAGTTCACTGTGTATTTTTGTAATATTGCTTGGTAAGATGTTTAATAGCATACTTTTCAGGTCCATCACAAAATTTAGTATTAATATCTTTTGCATCTCTTTATGTATCACTATCCAATATTTTCTTGTTTTCTTACATGTCCACCACATACGATAGAATGTTGCATCTGTATTCTGACATTTCCAGCACTTCTCATTATTGTCTTTATTTGTATTTCATATATCTTTAGAGGTAATATATAATTTAAAGAACATTTATACCAGTTATCCCTTAGTATTTGATGCTCAGTAAACTTAATTTCTTTATTCCAAAAACTTTTCCAAAGATTCATATGAATATTTTCTCCAAATTTTTTCATCCATTTTGTCATGCAATTTTTACTTGCTCTGTTTCAGTGTTATATTACAATAACATTTTATAGATTTTTCCTAATAGATGTCTTAAATCTCAGGTGATTAATTGTTCAAATGTTATTTTCTTTCTTCGTCAACCAGCTTCTTTAACTATTCTTTCAATTTTGATACCATTTGATGATATAATAACCACAGAATATTTTTTCCTTCCTTTTGAACGGTTTGCCAGGGTTTTATTTTTCCTTGTTTGTCCATCATATTCTCATAAATTATATGATTCATTTTCTTTCTTGTACTTTTGTTACAATAGACATCTGTTTCTACACTGAAATCATATTCTTAATAGACCATCTCACAAAATATAATTACAATCCTGTATTTGAACTGCTTTAGTGATTTCTTGATCTATAAATAATTATGTATTCCGTCTTTAGTTTCAATGGTCTCCAATTTGACATTCCTTTGATTTGAATTTGTAATCCAATCTGACACCTCTTTTTTATTCCTGTAATACTTGGGTAAATCTTATTCTTGGCTTCTTTCCACTCCATACAAAATTATTTATCATTCTCTGCCATCTTTTCAGAATCTCTTCATCTATGTGGATTGGCAACATTTGAAACAAAAAAGTCAACTTTGGTAATATATTCATTTTAACTGCTAAAATTCTTCCTAACCATGAAATCTTCAAACTTTCCCATCTTTGTAGATCTTCACTAATATTTGGCCAAACTTTTGATAATTATTTTTATAAAGATTATAGTTTTGTCCTGTTATGTTTCTCCCAGATACTTTATTGGTTTTTTTGGTGATAACACATTCTGTCATTTTTCTATCTCTTCTTCTTCAATTTTAGTTGCCACTAATAACATTGGCTTAGTCTTATTTTTATTCAGTTTATATCCTGAATAAGTTCCTAATCTATTTATTTGTTCCATTATGTATTTCAGGGAAATATTTGGTTTTATTACTAATATTACATCATCTTATATTGTATATTCATCATTTTATATCCTTCTTTAACTTCTTTTATTCCAAAAATTCTTGTATCTTGTGTAATTTTTGTAGCCAGTATTTCCATTACCAAAATAAACAATAATGGTGATATTAGACAACCTTGTCGTGTCCTTTTAATATTTCAATTTTCTCTGATAGAGAGCTATTTATTAAAATTCTAGCTTGTTGTTTTATATAAATACTTTGCACCCAGTTTAAAAATTCTGTTCCGCAGGTAATGTTTTATAGGATATTAATTAAAAATAACTAAGATACATTATAGAAAGCTTTCTCTGCATCTGAGAACAAAAATGCCATTTTACTCCTTTCCCCCCTGAATATCCAATTGCTTTCAATAAACATCTAATATTATATTTCATGTGCCTTCTTGGAACAAATCCTGTTTGATCTTCATGAATTAAAATCTGTAGTGCATTTTCTTAGTCTCTCAGTCATGATTGTTGTGGATATTTTATAATCCACATTTAATAATGAGATTGGTCGATATGATTGTGGTGATACTGGATCATTCCCTTCTTTATGTATTAAAGTTATGTTTGCTTCTTGCCAAGTGGGTGGTATGCATTTTGTTTCTTGTATTTCATTCTTTACACTTTGCAAAGGTATTGCTAATATTTCTTCAAAGCATTTATAATAAGATGCTGTCAGGCTGTCTGGTCCAGGTGCTTTATCCTTCTTGAATTTGTAATAGCATAATTAATCCTTTGTATTGCTTTCACTTGATTCAAAATTCTTCTATGTTCAGATGTAAACCTTTTAATTGGTACTTTTATTAGATATTTCTCCATTCCTTCTCCATCTATTGTCTTCTTTATAAAAATCCAAGAAATTTATTTGTTCATGCATTTCTTGCTCTGCATAAACTACTTGATTTCCTTTCCTAATCCCAGGTATCCTTTTTCTTTTTTCTCTTTCTTTTCTTAGACAATGTGCTAGATATCTTCCCAGTTTATTTGCACATTCAAAATGTCTTTGCTTTAAATATTTTAATTTTTCCTACATTTCTTCTACTTTTAGAAGATTCAATTGATTCTTTAGTTGCTTTAATTCCTTCAGTTTCTTCTTATTGCCAGTAATTTTATGGTCTTGTCCTCATGTTTTCATTTTATCTATAATTCTTTTTATGGAATCTTGTTTCTCTTTCCCCCCCTCTTTTGCAGCTATTGCCACTAATGTCCCTCTGATATAGGACTTACTGGCCTCCCATAAAGTTTTCGCAGTAGTTTCAGTAGTATTATTCATACTGAAATATTCCATTAACTCTTTACTGCATTTTTGTATTACCTCATCTTGTAACAATAATGTGTCATAGGAATCGCCATCTTCTTTCTTGCTTGCTTCCACTCTTCCAGATTAGTTCTATTGGATTGTGATCACTAAAATCTTTGGCACAATCTCTGCCAAAGTGGGTTTCTGATATCCATCAAATGTCTATTCTTGAATATGATAGGTGTCTGCCAGAAAAAATATGTAAAATCTTTTTCATCTGGATGAAGTGTTTGCAAAATGTCTTCCAGTTCTAAAATCCTCATATTTCTAAATACATTTTGGGGGAGATTTCCTCCAACGTTCTTAGATCTATCTTTTTTAGAGTGTAACACCCCATTCATATCTCCAAAAATTAAAATCTCTCTTTCTTGAAAATCTAATAGTGTTTGATAAAAAATTTCCAAAACCCCCCAAAACACTTTAATATTATTACAGCATATATTGATACCAATGTCCATATTTGTTTTTCTGGTAACCTAATCTTCAGAATCAGATATCTTCCATTTACATTTTTTAGTTCTTCAAGAACTTCCAAGCTTTTTAAGTTAATATACTAGCCTGTTACCTGTGCTTCACTATGGTATTTAAGTTCTGTAAATCCAGTTATAATATTGATGATGTGAAATATGAAATGTGACATTTGTTGTAGGAATTCTAACAGAGAAGACTGTAGTGTAAGAAATGAAGTGAAACATATGTACTTTTCCCCTGCTCTACTGAAGGACCTCTCTCTGGACCACATTGGTGGTTCTGCCCTCAGGTGCTAGCATCACCAGGCTGCTTGAGGAGCTCACTCTGTAGCAGGTCACATAGAACTGTCCATTTAAGAAGCAGTCATCTGTTAAGTCAACTCCTGCCACCTTCCACGAAAGTGATGGCCTCTCTACTTGTGTTCTTGGATTGTTTTGCTCATATGGAGACTGTGTTCTTCTGAGCACCTCAGGGTGATCTCGCTGGTACTTGGCCTGTGCAGCTCAGTGCACTGCAGGAGTACTATGTGCAAATGTCATTGCTGCATTCCTAAATTGCCTCCTCCTTTTAACGTTGGTGTATCTGGCTCCACATTTGCCAGGAGCTTTCTTGGGGGCAATAAGAGGTGAGAGGTGTGAGGGGGAGTTGGTGTGAGGGAGTGGTGATGTGGTGGACATTTCTTCAGGTTCATAAGGGATGTACGCATCAAAATGGCTCCTAGAAATGTCTTTTACTATCTCCCCATAAACATTTATACCCTGGCCCTGCTCCTACACCTGACAGACATGGGCCTGTCTGGTGTTGGGGGGTATTGTATTTAAGGGCATTGGGGAGGCTGGGCCAGCAGCAATGTTAAGGCAATCCTGCTGCGCAAACCTCCCCAGCGGCTGAAAGCATCCCACCTCATCTCCTACACCTGACAGGCAGCTGCCTTTCCAGTGTAAAAGGGGGAGGGGAGGAGTATTAGAAGCCATTGTGGAGGCAGGGCTGGCAGGATCACTAAGGCATTACTGATGGGGCAGGCTCCCTTGTGGCTTTAAGCACCCTGCAACTGCTGCTGCACGTAACAGGTGTAGGAGGTGGGGGGAGTGTGTTGGAAGCCATCCCACCTCCTCTCCTACACCTGACAGGCAGCTGCCTGTCCCGTATAGGAGGGGAAGGGGGGAGATTAGAAGCCACTGTGGAGGTGGGGCTGCACCTGACAGACAACTGTCTGTAGGTGTAGGAGGTGGGGGGAGTGTGTTGGAAGCCATCCCACCTCCTCTCCTACACCTGACAGGCAGCTGCCTGACCAGTGTAGGAGGAGGAGGAGTATTAGAAGTCACTGTGGAGGTGTCTTGAGAGCCTAACCGCACAAACACTATGCTGCACCGGATCTCAGTATAGTGTTGATAGATCACTCTAGACTCAGGGAAAAGAAATTCAACTGGGCAATCAGGTAAGATGGGAATGAGTTACTTATTGGAAGCCATGCAGCCAATGGTTTTGAACTGTAGTACTGACTAAATGTCACAGCCAAAGTAGTGAATCCACAATGCACAGAACTTAAGGAAAGGACATTGGGGCATGCAAATTATTTGAAACACTGAGAACAGCAGGTTAGGTTCTCAAGACAAATTTCTCAAACTAAAAAGCTGAGAAGGCCCAAGGAGTTCTGTACAGGAAAGATGGAGTCTGCTGCCTGGAAACTGTGAGATCACTTAACTTCTTTACTGAGATCAGCTCCAACTTGTCCAGATGCAGAACTGAAGAACAAGCAATGCTACCTTGTCATTGGCTGTCATACTACTGCCTGCGATCCTGATTCTGGTACCTGAGATATTTGGCAGGCAGGTGTGTTAGATTCAACAATAAAATGAAGCATCGGTGTATAAAGACAACTCTATAAGGAAATTGTTGGTAATGACCAGCCAACAGATCGATGTTGCTTCTCTGGATTTAGGAATGCCAGCTGCATAAATGATCTTTCCAAAAGGAACTGTGTGAAGTAAATGAGACAATTCAAGTAGAGTTGCTACTGTTCCTGTACTTTCTATAGCCCTTTATTTCATACCACAGCTCTAATTTAATTTATTAAAAAGTAAAGTTGTTCCGTCCTGTGCTGTCTTTTGGAGATTTTGGGGTTGGGGTTGCCAGCCCAAAGGTCCCAGCAGGGGTCCCCCCACTTTTGAGGGCCCCAGGGAAACCCCACCCCCAAACAGGGATGTCATCAGGAGATGTCCCTGATGTGATGATGTCACCCAGAAATGATGTCATCACATTGGTGATATCGCAGAGCAACACTCTGCTTTTTGGGCTCTAAAGCCAAAAAACCATAGTTTTTGCCCAAAAACCAGAGTGTTGCGTTGATGGCACTGATGCAATGACATCAGTTCCAGGTGACATCATTGCATTGAGGATGTAGCATGTGATGTACTGCCCATGCCTGGAATGCCCCCCAAATCCCCCCACTGAAACGATGAGGGGACCCGGCAACCCTATCTGGGCTAACAATGCCGAAGTCAGTTAATACCTTTGTTTTTCTTGCATTGAAGCAAAATACATTGGTTCCTCAGAAAAGAATCCAAGAGGCTATTAAATACTACAGTAGTTGAAATTTGTGAGCCTCTTCTGATTATCTATATCTATTTTAATGTAATCAAGTCAAAACTTAGGACAGCTTATTCTGAACTGTGTATCATTCTCCATTATGAACTAAATAAAAAGTGAACTGGCCTGAGAAAGATTTTGAGACCTTTTGCTAGTTTCTACAGCCAATGATTTTCTAATGCTTGCTACAAGTTTGCTTCACCCTCTATCAGTTGAGGGAGTAGAGTTCAAAGGCAAGAACCACCTGGTGTAGCACTTGGTTAACTTCCCCATTTAAATCCTATTTTTAAAAAGGCTTTCTTATAACTCAACCTAGCTCAAAAAATGACCCCTTACTATGACACAGCTGACCTGGCTACCTGGATTCATGCCACATTGACATCGAGACTAGACTACTGTAATGCCCTGTACATTGATCTCCACTCAAAATTGATTCAGAAACTCCAGTTGGTGCAGAATCCCACAGCTCAGCTATTATCAGGAGCTGTTTGGAGCATGCATATTACTCCCATGCTACAGTCACTTCACTGGCTGCCCATCAGTTACTGGGCTCAATTTAAAATATTGGCTATCACATACAAAGCTCTTTGTGGCCTTGTACCCTCATATCCGTGAAACTGTCTCTCCCCCTCAGCTCCACCATGACAGCTTTGATCATCCTAGCAAGGCATTCTGCAGGTACCAACCTGAAAATGGGCAAAATGAGCAACCACCTGTACATGTGCCTTCCTGCTGTGGCTCCCAACTTGTGTAATTGCCTACCTGAGGAGGTGAAGAAGGCTCCACCCTCATGGCTTTCCACAAACTAGGCAAAACTGAATTATCCAAGAGGGCTTTTCTACACAGGCAATTGGTAGCACTGTACAAAAGGCTTCACAAAGTTACCTGGATAAATTATTGGGGATTGTGGTCTGTACTACTGTGTAGAATTTGCTCTCCATGTGTAATTTTGAATCATATGTGTCATGTTAACACTTATGCTTTTCTTAAGTTCTGTTTTTTTAGACTTCTGTTTGGATCTACAAACCAAATCCTATTCCATAGTATACTGAATGTGTCATTTTGTTGATTGTACTGACTCACTGTGTAATCCGCCTTGAGTCCCAGTGAGAAAGGTGGACTATAAATAATGTAAAATAAATAAAGAAATGGATCTTGGGAGAGATCAGCTTTGAATGGTTCATGCCTTACACTATTTTAAAAAGTCTATGTCTTGAGTTCCAAGATATTTGAGGATAATGTGTCCTGGGCAAGAACAATTTTGAAGTTCTTATCTGTGCTGTTTTGACCCTGCAAATTCCATTTTGATTTTTCTTGCCCCTTCTGCAAATAGAACCTATGATTATTTTCATAACATGTTCTGCTTTCTTGTGCTGATTTTTTCCCCCAGCAAAATCCACAAACAGGCAGACATAATGTTAAAATTTTTGCTAGTGGATCATAATTGCTAATAATATATAAATCAGAACGAGCTGATTTTATATGATCACTTGAGCACACTGCACCATATTGAATTATTTTCTACTGGGAAATTGTTACTCTTGGCACTTTCACACACATTGAATAATGCACTTTCAATCCACTTCCAGTGCACTTTGCAACTGGATTTTACTGTATGACACAACAAAATCCATTTGCAAATGACCCTAAAGTACATTGAGAGCACATTACTCAGCGTGTGTGAAAGTGCAGTTAGATTAGTACTGTGGATGTTTTCTACAAACTGGTTGATGCATGCAGAATTACAATGCAAGATGCACATGTCAGTGGATATTCATAGATGACAATCACCTGGTGTGGGCTAGTGTGGGCTGGTGTAAAACCACTCCTAATGAATGCTAATGAAAATTAATGGTCCTATATTATTTTAATATCCAGGCCAATTTGTGTTTAATTTGAGAGGTTGCAAGTGAGCTATGATATAAGATAACAATAATTCATCTGATGGTGTCCCGACCCGGGCCGGGATTTAGGCCCAGGAGACAGCCGGGAGCCCCAAACAGGTGCACCACTACCCCTCCCCACTCTCCCGCAACTCATGGCTCCAGAGACGAAGCAGCCCAGAGAGGGCTCCGAGGACGCCGGGAGCCAGAGAAGCAGAGGCAGCAATGAAGGCAGGAGTCGACCCTCGGGTGCCGGGCTTGGCGGGCGGAGCCGCCCCCACGGTGGGATGGAGGCAGACCGGGAAAGGCTGAAGCTAGCGGGGCAGACAGAAGGAGCAGCGAGGTGCTTGGAGAAGGCGCGCTCGGGACCGTGCCCAACGACACCAGAGCGGGGCAAGTGGAAGTGTCCTCGGCGTGGTTCCCTTTGAAGGGGGGAGGGGCCCGGATACAGGGGGAGTCATGGGGCTTGAGGGAGTAATATAAGGAGAAGTTGGGAGGCAGCCAGGGAGGAGGACTGGGCTGGCTGGGGAACTGCAGGCTGGACAGAGAGAAGGGGACCCCAGAGCCACTGACGAGTTGGTGCAAAGGCCAGGTACCCAGGATGGGCAAGAGTGGCAGAAGGCGCACTCTGAATACACCGTCATCTGAGGCTGCTTCTCCCTCTTCACCCAAAGAACTCTCCTCGACTCCCTCCCCTCCCCAGGGACGAAGCTTGCCTGTGAACTATACTCCTGGCCAGTGGAGGTGCAACCCCGGCAATGGTCAGCAGGGGGCAGACCCCTCACAGAGAGACAGGGTGTGACATATGGGAGTACAGTTTATGCCATGTCCCCAGTAACTCTGAAAATTACTCTTCAGACTTGAACCAAAGATTTAAAAAATCAATTTGGCAGGGGCTGGGGGAGGGGAAACTAGTGATGCCACCAAATATTTTAATTAATCACTTGTTTGGGTATATGGATTTCTTTAATTTGTAATATTTGGTTGTCTTATGAATTGAGCACCATTTCTCCAGAAAGTTTTCTTTGGCATGATATCTATGATACTTTGCAGAAGACCATAGAAGCTATATAAGAAGCTAAGCTGTATTACCCCAGTTTATAAATAGTTAGGCTTCCTCAAATCTTGTTTTAAATTTCAAGGTAGAAAGTTAACTGACATTCCAAAATAATAATAATCAACCCTTAAATTATGTCACATGCCTAAAATATTTCCTCTATTTGAATTAATTCTCTTTACAAAACTAGAGGCACTGCTTAGTGACCTACCAGAATTAAATGTCAGCAGCCATGGTGTTTTCATGCATTTTCTTTACACTTTCTTTTTCCTTGAATCATTGTGTCTTGCAAATGTTTTGCATGTTCTTTGCCACACATCCCGATCCAATACCTTCTATTGTTCTGTACATGTGTGTGTGTGTGGGTGAAATTCTTCGGACTTTCTGCCATGCTGGTGTTGTGCTCTGGGTACAAGCCAAACTACAATTCTCAGATGGCAATATGGCAATATAAATGCAATTGCAGCACTGATATTAAAAGCCTGGAGAGAACTCTCAGAAAACAGATGTGCTTTCTCTGAATGCTCATCAACACCACTCATAAATGTTGAGCTGATTCCAAATCTAGCCCATCAGTACTTCAAGGATGTGACATTTTACAGCATAGATCCACCACAGAAAGGAAGACAGCATTAAGATGATAATGCAGTATTTAAAATATATGTTTTACAGTGGGATCTCTGCTTTACCATGTAACATGGAAACAGCCAGATGGTCTGCTGAGCTGCACCACAGTATGCTATTATTGCCTCAAACTCAGTACATTGCAATTGTTTTACATCTAGACTTTATTGACTCAGTCTGCCACATCCATTTGCATGCAACATTGAAAGGTTTCAGGTATCCTTAGCATGTGCTATTGTACAGCCATATGGCTAAGCTGTCTAAATATCCCACACAGCTGTCATTCATACCCTCATTTAGAAATCAGTGGAAGGTTGCATTCTAAGCATCTTTATCACAGAGGGAAAGGCTAATTTCCAAAGGCAACAAATATTCAACCAGGCTATTCACATATTTCCAGGATGTAGAGCTGATTATCATTTTAAGGCTGTAACAGTGAAAAAGAGATGGAGAAGAGAATTTTCATTGTAAGACATGGATCGTGTATTCAGAGTTTCTCCACATTTTGGGTTTTTCCGACATTCAACTAAGACTTCTTTATCAAAGTGGGATTTAGAGGCGAATGGTGTTTAAGGTTGTTAATACTCTGCACACAGGAACAAGCTGGCAGAAATGGAAAACACATTCGTCTAAAATTTACAAAAATAGAGACCCCTCTGGTGACCTGGCAGAATCAAATGTCAGCAGCAATGATATTTTCATTCATTTCCTTTACACCTTCTTTTCCTTTGAATCTCTTTGTTTGGTTCCTAAGCAACCACGATAACATTTCTGCATAAGGAAAGAAAATACTCTTGACTCCAAAACAGATCCTTCCAGATAGACTGGCAATCATCTTGGGAATGTCAAATGTCTGCAATCAAGTTTTGTCAGAAACTTGCAACAGTATGAACAAAAATTACAGCGCTGAAAGTGCAAAGATCTTGTACAAAATTTTTCTACAAAACATCATGTAAACAGAGGAAGTTGGGAGAGGTAACTGGGCGGTCGGCTTGCTAACACTCTCAGGCTAGTGACAGATGCTAAGAAGAGCAGCACCATTCGGATTCCAAAAAGAGTGTATGTGGAAGGGAAGGGGCCCTTATGTTGATCTGGGAATTTACAGATCCTTTCAGCTACACTGAAGGGGCTTGCGCAGGGCTGAATTGGAGGAAAAAGGCAGGGAAAGGGTTAAGCACTGGTACCAGCCCAAGCCCCTCCCAACCTCCATGGTTCATGTTTAGAACCAAAAGGTTAATACCCCCTTCCCTGCCTGTCTATCTCCTCTCGAAATTTCCCTTTCAAACTGCTGTTAAAATCATTGGTCTTTTGTTGTTCTTCATATGAAGTTTGTACCACCTAGCTCCCTGCATTGCCTGTTTATACCAGTACCTGCTTTCCAGTGTCTCCAGCAAAGAAAGGTCTTTTACAAAGGCCCTTTTAATGGTAAATGATAGGGACTGCAACGGGGACCTTCTGCATGCAAAACATGTGCTCTATGTCCAAACTATAATAATAACAAGTGGGGGACCCATGATACACGCTGGAGAGGGGAACCTCCACACCTATGAGGAAGAGGAGGAAGCAGGAGGAGGAGGGAAGTTCCCCCCTATCCCGTGGTTCCCCCCTGTCCTCCCCCCCCCTCCCCCCCCCGCCCCCCCCCCCCCTCCCCCCCCCCCGCTCCATTCCCAGTGCCACCTGGCATGCAGAGGGAGGATGCCCCCCTGTTCTCCCCTGGCCTCTGAGGGGGGAGGGACCCCTCGTGGCCCATTGTCCTGCCCCCCTGCTTGGGAGACCTGAGGCCCACATCCCCTGCTCTCCTCCACCCCCACAGTCAGGAAAGAAAGAACACAAAAGCACAAAATCGTTTTGTGGTTCTACAATCATCGGTCAGACCGCCGGACCAGCACACGAGCCCTCAGCGCCCGGAGGAGGCGGCCGTGGCTGCTCCCTGCCCGCCTGCCCCCCCTCCAGTGTCCTTGCTCTGCCCGTGCAGCTCTGCGCACAGAGGGTTAAACGGAACCGCAGGAATGTGCTGCAAAAGGGAGCCGCCGGCGGGGGGCTGGCTGGCTGGCCGGCCTGCAAAGGAGCTCTGCCTTTTGTAGGGGGCGGTGGGAAGGGGGCCGCATGTTGTCCAGCAAGGCCACCCCCCCCCCCCCCGGCCCTGGCACATGGTCAGCCACACAGCCACGCTGGGAGAAGGTGGCGCAGATGCGTGCTGGTTTGGCGTGGTGTTGGTGTGTGTGCGCGTGAGAGTGTGTTTGCCGCTTAAGACGTTTCCCTTCTTGCTCTCTCCCGCGCGCGCTCTCTCTCTCTCTTTTAAAAATGGACTTTTATTGCATTTGTAACATTTTGGCACAGTACAAACCCTTGGTGCGCATTTCTGCAAATAAGATAACTCTGTAAATACGGGGAGCCTGTTCCCCCGTGGGCTTTCGGGAAGAGAGTCTCTATAGAAACGAATTTGTTTTTACTGCATTCTAAGTAACACCGTCTAAAAAGGACAGACCCCACCCCTCCCCTCCTCACCAGTCCCTGATCTTGCAGCATTTTCTTTCTTTCTTTTTTTTGCATTTGAACAGGTCACATTCCAGTGAGTGTCACTGTCAATTTGCCTCATTTTAGGAGTGATGCTGGATATAGATGATTATGATGATGATTATGATAATAATAATAATAATAATAATAATAATAATAATAATCTGTTGTTATTACTTTTAAAATGCCACAAAACACTAAGCACTGTACAAAAATTAAAATAAAATAGACCCAGTCCATTTGCTTATGATTTAAAGTTGAAGATGAAGCATTTTAGGGAGACAAGAAAAGGAAAATTAAAAAGATACATCAATTGAGAAGTGTCAGGGTGACTACACATGCCTAGGGGAATCGGCAATCCTCTGTCTTTGGGGGGAATACTTTTAGGGTTTGTATAAATTCAAGAAATAAATTTTCAGTTCCTTCGGCATTCACCTATGTTCAAGAAATCCACATATTCCCTATCTAATTTTTTAAAGAAGAGATTGACTATGTTTTAGCCAACATAAATATGCCTGTTCTATGTTTTAATACCTGTCATGTTTAGCATTTAGTGCTTTTTCAGTTTATTGTAATGTCTCCTGATACCTTAATTGGATCACCAAAGTTTGTGATTGACAATGAAATGTATTGCAGAGAGCAGGGAACCATCTAGGCTTCTGAGGAGGAGTCCTCTGTGATGGACCCCTGCTTCTTCTTGTTTATACTAATAATATTTCGAACACACAACAGAGTGTAGTTGAAACTTATATTCTTAGAGACTTAGTTCTTAACTGTGAGAGGTTTGTTTGTCCTAGAGATTTCTTTCAGCAACAATGTGTCTTAAAGTTTCATAAAACTATTTTAGTTTCCTGGAAGTAAGTACTTTCTTCCTGTGTTTAAATACTTTCCTTTGTGGCATTATAACTTTCCCTTTTATACTCTTGAGGAGTCTAAGACCATTTCCCTTTTCACACAAACCAGGTGTCCCTTCTGACCTGAACCTTCTGAATAACTGCATAAGAAATATCCTCCTCTTTCTAGAAGTGATAATCCTTTTTCTGTTTGGCTAGACTATCAGTTTTCAACCTCCTTTCCAGTCTCTTCTGTCAAACCTAAAGCCCAGTTCTGGAGATTGTGAATAAACAGCAGTCAGCTAGGGCTGACAGAGTTCTAAGTTCTGAACTTTTCCTCAAATGTGTTGGTTCACAGTAGGGGCAAGGAGTTGTGTCTCTTTACTTCCCAAGTGACTTGTCTGTTTCACTCAGACCGACACACACACACACACATGCTCCTCCTGACTGGCTATTGCCAAGCCAAAGTCCAAACAATGACGGACTCCCTTTGACAAGACTGACAAGACTTTTTAAAAATCTCCTCAGCTGGTGCTGACCAATCACCATTTTTTCTATCTCTCTGGCTGTTTCCCTCCGTCTCCCTCCCCAGAGGAGGAGGGGGAAGGAGCCCTCAGCCAACTGAAGGAAGGCATGATGGACCCCTGCTCCTTCTCTTCTGTGAGGCATATAAAAAATGGATACTTACATGATAAATATACAAGGGAAGAATCCAGAACAGATTGTATCAAAGGAAACAGACACAATGTTGGTCACATACAAGTTTGGGGATATTTACAATTCAATCCTGGGCAGGTCAACTCAGAATCCTACTGAGGTCCATTCAATGGGGCTTACTCCACAGAAAATGTTTGTAGGATTGTGCTGTTAAAGGAACTCTCTGAACAAAGGTTAAAAAACCTTTTCATACCAATCAATCATCATGTAGAGAAAGGTATAAAAAATATATTTGCTGAGCTCTATGGAGAAGCGTGTTTTTCTTTAGCAGTTTAACTTGAGCAAAACTTCACCCTGAATTTTAAAGATTTTTTCCTGTCTTGGCAGACTACAGGCAGGAAGGGGGAGACAACTGCTTACTAGCCTTACCCACCACAGATTTAGAAATGAAAATGGTAGGCCTGGCTAGATACAGTGAGATGGTCGTCACCCCCCCCCAAACACACACACCCCCTCTGTGGCTAGACACGTGACATCCAGCAGGGGACAGAGACCTGAAAGACTCAAAGTGTTGAAAAGATTTCAGGAAAAACTCTCTGGAGACGTCAGGAAAAGCTTCTTTGACCTGGCCTGGTCAGGCCTGTGGGAGGGGGAAAAAGGTTATCTAAAATGCCTGGGCTCAAGGAGAAGGCTCTCTTGGGGCTGATTCCATCAAGCCTCTCTATTGGGGTCTGCTGGAGATGGCCATTGCCATGTGCAGGACTGCAGGCCTGAGCAGAGATTTCAGGGTAATGGAAACCCTTCAGAACAACTGTAACCTTTTAAGCTAAAAATCCTGTTTTAAGTTGATGTCTACTAGGCATGTACAAAAAGAGGGACAGAGGAATTGAGTTTTACACTTTTCTTTTAGATCCCTTGCTCAGTCTGTTGCTGTGCTAAGAGTATGTGCATAGACTCTCTAATTTTTTATGCTAGTATTGATTCTCTGGGAGGGAAGGCAGCATGATATAACTCAGTCTCATCAGGGTTGGTACTTGGAAAGGTAGCCACTAAGGAAGACTCTGCAGAGGAAGGCAATGGCAAACCACTTCTGCTTCGCTGCCTTGGAAGTCCCTTGATGGGGTCATCATAAGTTGGATGTGACTTGATAGTACTTTACACACACAATGGTTCTCTGTACCACTTAAGAATTCTATTGTTCTGGACATGCTATTTTAAAACAAACACCAGGAAGAAGAGGAAGGGCAATCAGTTGGCTATTGGCTACTCCCCTATAAATGCCAAGTGGTGACTGTGGATGATACAAGAGAGAATGCCAGAAAAGCCCCTCCAGGTATGTGGCACATGTCAGGTAGAGACTCTGGAAGGCAACTGATGCCCAGATGCCTTAGAGAGCCAGATGGAATAGGATCCACAGGTCAGAGTGCGGCTGTACCATCACACCCTCAACAACACTTTTGTAAACTTGAGTCCAGTCTTATGCTCAATTTAGCATGTTGCTCAAGACTCCCAATGCAAGTTCATGGGCACCTGGAAGGCTGTAGGATGGGATAAAATTCAGCACTGTGAATCCTGGTAACTTTTATTTCTGAAGAAAAAGTTTACTACAACAGGTAAATTACTATGCCGCATACTTTCAATGTTAATGTGAAAGGTTATTGTAGGCTCTTATAGAAAATGTCTTTCTGTTGGCCCTTTTTGCCCTCCCCTTTGCTGAAAAATCTACACTGGCTGCCCATCTGTTTCCAGGCACAATTCAAAATGTGGGTTCTTACCTCTTAAGGGCCTAAATAGTTGAGACTGAGGTACTTAAAAGAGTGCCTCCTCCCATACCTTCCAGCCCATCAGCTAAGATCCTCCCCACGAGCCCTGCTTTCTGTATTCCCCTTCTCCAGAAGTGAGGTGGGTGGCTACCAGAGTTACCATCTTCAACGGTAGCACCTCACCTGTGGAAGTAACTGCCATTGAGGCTTGCCTGGTACACACCCTGCTCTATTTCAAGTGCCAAGCCAAAATGTTTCTTTTCACCCAGCCTTTTAATTATCTTTTATTGATCTTTTAAAAGCACTTTTATCATTTTCTTCTAATTTGAGAACAGTTTTATGAGATGCTTTCAAAGCTGTTTTATGCTGTTTTTTATGATTTTGCCATGTTTTTAGTAGGTTATCAATGACTTTTATGATGCTTTATGTTTTGATCATGTTTTACTTTGTAGGCTTCCTTGAACAAGTTTTATGAAGAGGTAGCATAGAAATTCTCTAAATAAATAATGGATAATTGTGAGTCTCCTTGATAAATGTGTAACTCTCCTTTATTTACAAAAGTTTGAATTCATACATGATATTTATCACCATAAAACAGCTCTGTAGGGTTTTTTGATTTTTTTCCCTTTAGAAAGCTAGATAGATCTCACAATATCAGAATATATGTTGTATTAGTCTCAGAGGAATATACAGCCAAACACAGATGTGTCTGCTAAAGCATGAGGATCCTAATATGAGCTACTTTGGTTTTGTCATGTTTCAAACCACAGTGAACAACGCTGAATATGGTCAATACTTGGAAATCAATTAAAACCTAAGTGCTTCTAGAGGTGGTGACTTCTCATTATGAGTGTGCTTCTTTGTGAGTTAATTGAGAAAAATCTCAATATAGTGTACTAATGAACCTGGTGTACATAGAAAAGGAATCAGCTTGATGATCATCAAAAGTGATGTATGTTAAATACAGGCATTGAGGTAGCATTAACAAAAGGAGTATAGTGGATGGGTAGTTCTACCAGTGCTGAGGGTCAACATTATGAAAGAGAAGGCCGGCCATTATATTCTGTTTAGGTGTCCGTAACAGCATTTACATAAATTATGCACAGATCTGATAGAAACTGAACCATGTTTTCTGAGCAACTTGCATATTCTTTTGAATATGATTTTCATGAATTTAAACAGTTTAAGAATTAGATTTTAGAAATGTATTATGGCAGTTTATAGAATTATTGCCATATAATAGAAATCACAAATTATTTTTAATTCCCAGCTGCTCAGTACATTACTGCTATTATGATGAGCTACAATTGAGAGAGAAATGTAAAAATATAAGTAAATAGGCCAGGATTTTTGGTCACTTCCAGTGTTCCCTCTAAGCTGAGTTAGTGTGAGCTAGCTCACAGTTTTTTAGCCTCCGGCTCACACATTTCTGTCTTAGCTCAGGAAGGATGGCTCCAGAGCAAACTAATGTCTGCAGCAGCCAAATTGTTTGCTCAAAACTTTAATGCCAGGGGCTCACAAAGTAGAATTTTTGCTCACAAGACTCCACAGTTTAGAGGGAACATTGGTCACTTCCTCTGTTAAATCCATTTTTAAGTATCTCTTCTTCTTCTCACAAAATTTCATTGACTAGATGCTGGTATTTCATACATCATTCATATGTTTTTCAGTTTGGTGTAGTGGTTAAGTGCACGGACTCTAATCTGGGAGAATCGGGTTTGATTCCACACTCCTCCTCTTGCACCTGCTGGATGACCTTCAGCAAGCCATAGTTCTGGCACAGCTGTTCTTGAAAAAGAGCAGTTTCTGTTAGAGCTCTCTCAGCCCCCCCCCCACCTCACAGGGGGTCTGTTGTGGGGAGGGGAAGAGAAAGGAGTTTGTAAGCCGCTCTGAGACTTCTTTCGGGTAGTGAAGGGCGGGGTATAAATCTAATCTCCTCCTCCTCCTAATTATGTACTTTAATTTTGCTAGGAAGTTCTTTGCTCATAAATATTACACCTAGTCTATTGTACTTCAACCTGTACAATAGGTTTATTCTAGTATAAACTAGGTCAGGAGGACCACATTTACAGTGGGGACACTATAGAAAGAAACATGTAATGTGACATACCCAGATGGTGGTTAACATTAGTGAAATTACAGCAACAGAGGGAGCATCTTGGGAAATTATTCTGCATGCAATGAGACAGGATAGCACATTCAATTATTTCTGGTGTATCTTTTCATTTTCTACAAATGGGTATATTTGTAGTCACTGGTGGCAAGAGGATACCTGGATGAAAACAGTAAACTCTGGAATTTCCCTAGTAATGCTGCCCCCCCCCGCATGTAATAATTTGCGTGCACGCGCACACGCACACACTATCTGGTAAGGCATTTGGTGGGATTTTTCATGAACAATTTGGATTATTGGATTTTTTCCTTCCTTCCTTCCTTCCTTCCTTCCTTCCTTCCTTCCTTCCTTCCTTCCTTCCTTCCTTCCTTCCTTCCTTCCTGGGATTTTTCATGAACAATTTGGATTATTGGATTTTTTCCTTCCTTCCTTCCTTCCTTCCTTCCTTCCTTCCTCTTGGTATTGATGTTAGAATCTTTCCTCACTGAGGTTTAGGGATAGTGAAGTGCTTATTAGCCTTGGCAACTGCTTGTGAAAGATGCCCAGATTATTGCATTTCATGCCCACTTCAAATGGTAGTTCCCAGTTATGCTTTGAAATGCAAACCAAAGTTTGGGTGTCGTTGCAGTATATAGTTTGTCTAAACCAGGAACTAATCTTGGTTGTCAAGATGCAAAAATGTCACTTGTGAACTACTACTTGACATTCGCAGAAATTGGAATGTCTGTTTGAAATTCTTTTGACAGTTTCTCCAAGTAATTTCAGATGACCCCATTTTTAATATGCCATTTCAAAATGATTGTGCAATAGAAACCTTGTGAAAATAGTTCCACTGAAAGAATAAACATCATACTATAAAATTAAATACATACCCACTTCTTTTTAAATAGAGGAAGAAGTTAGAAGAGCAGTCACAGATGACTATTAGTCCTTCTGCATAGTCATTAAAAAACCAGCCGGCTCTGTCTGAATTAGCCCAGAATAAAAAACAACACTGTCAGATCAACCTTCCTTGTCTCATTTCCACAGGCACATATCTTCCATCATAGTGAGTCTTTTCAGCTCTCTGTAGAGCAGGGTTTCTTTATACTGAAGCAACAAAAGAATACAAGTACATAAGTATGCCTTTCCAAGATCAGAGGAAAAAAAAAAAAATCTAGCAATTCCAAAAGGGGGGGAATTATAATTCTGAAGATAGGAACACTGACTTGGGAGATGCAGATATTTCTCCAAACCCCATTTATGAGGAGTCACACACACAACACACACACACACATGCACACAGAATGAATAGTAATATCATCCCAATTTCACAATGACAACTCTATTTTTATTAATGTACATATGAAGAAAATAGAAAGTTAAGCGTACTTTACAAACGCCATGTTCTCCCCCCTCCTGTGGAAACAGTGCAGAATAAAACAGCAGTAATTCTGTTTTAATCACAGTTCATATCCAGGCAATACATTGTCACTGTGTTTCAGCGTTGTCAGTCTATTTGAGGGTTTTAAAAAAGAAAAAGAAATATTGACAGTTTTTCAAGTCATTGTGTTTGTTCACAGGTTTCATATACCTTTGACTGTGTGACTTGCAAGGCCCGCAGCTCATTGTAGTTTAAAAAGCAAGGCAAGTCCAGTGTTACTGGATGAGTCTTTCACCTACCTAACCTGAGCAAAATGCTTGTTGTTGCTCATCCCAAATATTCAGCATCATAACCAGGTTACTACAATCACTCTGCTTCCTTGCTGTCTTTTCCACTGGTTGTCCCCACACTCTGCAACATTATCTCTGAGAGTGTGAGGGAAGTCCCTACCTTATTAGTTTTCCAAGAGACTGTAAAACTGAATTTTTAAAGAAAATGTTTTGGGATTCTTGAAAAATGTTGGCAACAATTTGGAACGTCTAAGAACCTTGATCTTATTATTGTCTTATAAAGGAATTGTTTTCCTCTTTGCTGGCTGTGTGTAACTTTTATTGGTAATTTCCCCCCCTTGAATTTCACTATATGAGAGAATGGCAGGTCTATAAATTTTAAATAAACAAATAAATACAGAAATAATCAAGTATTCTTAAGTTCATGATATTTGAAGACATTTGTGTTTTAAGCTTTATGGTAGCCCTCATTTTTATTAACTACATGAATCCCATGTGCACTTTTCTGGTCATCTTGACCATTACTTGCCTTCCCCCTTGTAGGTTTTGTGATCATCTGCTCTATGGCAAGGTCATTGAAAGCTTCTAGACTCCCATGGCAACAGTTCTGTTTCACCTCACATACATGGTTAGGGAACCCCCATTTCCATTTCATGTATGCATGAAAACTAGATGCACATTACTTCTTCATAAAGTAACTGAGGGAATTTTGTCTTTTGTGCCGCATCTCTTTCTCATTGTCATGGGTGTTACTTGAGACTCTTTTCCACACAGGCATCATTTGTTCATATGAATTATAAAGCTTGTGTAAAGGAGCTCGAAGATCTCAGAGAGGGTTACATGTACAAACTTTAAAGCTATGGAATATACCTGTAAGACTGTGAAAAATTCAACATTCAGATTTTATACTTTGACAATCGTGTTCCCTTCTATACAGGTAACAGTGAAGGAAAGTGATAACATTATGGATGGCCTGCAGAGCTCTGTTAGCCCCCGCTCTACACTCATGTGGTGATGGATTATCTTCTCAAAACATAATCACAGAGTTCTCCTGTAGAACTGCAGTCATAATTAAAATCCTTGGGCCAAATTATTGCTTCATGCTGAACATGTTTTCATTGACTGCTTTTCTCCATCATTATTCTAATATGCTATTTAATTCTGCTCTAACCCATCACATCAAATTAAAGGGCTACCTCATCATAGTCCACTGTGCACTTTTCAAAGACTAAATAGTACCTCTGTTAGCATATTACTATGCACATTTATTCAAATGAGAATGTGAAAGATGAAATCAACACACCAATATAAACAAAGGACTCAGTAAAAAAATTGTTTACTTCAGACATGTGTTTTTGGGGAAAAGGAAACCATTTTTATTGAGAACACAACTAACAACCAATGTAAACAAAGGACTCAGTGAAGAAAATGTATTTACTTCAAATATGTGCTTTTTGGGGAAAGGAAGCCATTTTTAATTGAGAACAATCAGATTTGTCTTTTAACAGGATGAAACCAAAGGACAGAAGGTGGTACCACTGAACTCAGTAGACTTCCTTCATATTGGCTAAAGCGCATGTGAAAGAGGACTATTTGATTCAGTCTACTTCTCAGAGACCACATGATTGTAAAAATGCAAATATTTTGTTTATATTTATAAATTATATAAGGTATCACATTACAAAAATAGGTGCAAGTTGTGTTCTTTTCTTTAGAGCAATATATAAATAAGAATTGTGAAAAAGAATTATTCCAAGAACTGTGAAAAGAATTCCTGCATTGTACAGGGGGTTGGACTAGATGACCCTGGAGGCAGATTTTAGTGATAGATTGCATATTTTTGTCAGAAGATCCACAAGTTCACATTTGAGTTCTTTCAGAATTCTTAAATGTATGTCATCTGAGCCTGATGATTTGTCAGTTTTTATTTTGTCCATCAATTGTAGAACCTCCTCTCTTTTCACCTTGATCTGACTCAGGGCTTTCAATACCCCTCCTGAAATCAGCAGTTCTGGAGTGGGCAAGCAGCTCTCATCTTCCACAGTGAAGACAGAGACAAAAAATGCATTCAGCTTCTCTGCCATTTCCCTATCATCCTTTAGTAATCCTTTTACCCCTTGGTCATCCAAGGGCCCACTGCCTCCCTGGCTATTTTTCTGCTTCAAATGTATTTGAAGAAATTTTTATTGTTGGTAAGAACATAAGAACATAAGAGATGCCAATGTTGGATCAGGCCAAAGGCCCATTCAGTCTAACACTCTGGGTGCGTTCAGACGGGGCATTTGTAACGGAATAGGTGACGATTCCAACCGGTGTACTTACCGGCGTTCACATGACGAACATCTGCCTCCCGTCCCTAACCGTTACAAAGCCGTTTACACCGTTGTACTCTGCCACTAGGTCCCAAGTGGTGGTATCCAGAGTACAACAGTTGTAATCGCTGTACCCTGCCTTCTGAACGCTCTCCGACGTTGCACAGCCACTTCTGTTTGGAAGCCCACGGCTTCCGATTTTCGGCCGCCATTTTTTTTTAAGGACGCGATTTGCGCTTGGGCGAAGCTTCGCCCTGCTGTTTGTTTGAGAAAGAAAGAAAGCATCCTGGGGAGAAAAAAGCGGAGAGCAGACGGCTGCAGGAGGAGGGGGAGCGCGGGAGGGGGGAGGGAGCCCGACGAGGACGGGAAGGTGGTGGGAGGGGAAGGAGGCGCGAGGGGGGAAGGGAGGGAAAGCGGGGACGGGGTGGGGGACAGAAAGAAGGAGAGCGGCAACGAAGAGGCCGGATCGAGACGCGCAGCCAGGGCCGGCCCAGGAGGGCGAGCCGGCGCGGCAGGGCAGGGCAGGGCTTGGCGAGGAGGGCGCTTTT